>NW_026968811.1:0-68125 GCF_028390025.1 Pseudophryne corroboree
ACCACCACCTGCTCTCCTTCAACCTATCTCTCTCGACTTCCCCATCTCTACCTCCTAAGGCTACCATCACTAAGCGTAACATTGAAGCTATTGACACCACATTCCTTTCCTCCCTGTTTGACTCACTTCTCTCTCCTATTCTCTCTCTCTCTCATGCCCTGAACAAGCCACTTCCACATACAATGCTTCCCTTACTTCTGCTCTTGACTCTGTTGCTCCACCAACCACTATTCACCCTCGCAAATTAACACCTCAACCCTGGCACACCAAATGCACCAGATATCTGCAAAAATGCTCACGTACTGCTGAGCGACACTGGAGGAAATCACGCTCTAAGGCAGACTTCCTCCATTTCAAACTTTTGCTCTCATCCTTCAGTGCTGCCCTTTCTCTTGCTAAACAGTCATACTTCAAGAACCTCATCTCCTCCCAGTCTTCCAACCCCCGGCG
Source organism: Pseudophryne corroboree (assembly GCF_028390025.1). NCBI lineage: Eukaryota > Metazoa > Chordata > Amphibia > Anura > Myobatrachidae > Pseudophryne > Pseudophryne corroboree. The sequence continues at coordinate 451 of NW_026968811.1, forward strand.
CCTCTTTGCCACTCTCAACTCACTCCTCTGCCCACCTCCACCTCGTCTCCCTTCCTCACTCTCTGCTCTTGACTTTGCCACTTACTTCACATCTAAAATTAACTCCATACGTCAGGACATCACATCACACCAGACTATCAGTAACCAGCCTTCTCCCATCCCTTACCAACCCTCCCCATCCCTCGCACCAACTCAGTCATCTTTCTTCCATGCATCTGGAGAGGAAGTCATGGCCCTCATTCGTTCCTGTCCCCTCACCACCTCCCCACTTGACCCAATCCCCTCCCGCCTCCTTTGCAATCTCTCCCTCTCATCAGGCACTGTCCCCTCTGCCTTCAAGCACGCTCTCATCTCTCCTATTCTTAAAAAACCTACCCTTCATCCAAACACTCTCTCCAACTACCGACCCATCTCTCTTCTCCCTTTTGCCTCCAAACTCCTTGAGCGTATTGTCTACAACCGCCTTACTTCTTTTCTTTCCTCACACTCACTGCTTGACCCATTCCAGTCTGGCTTCCGTCCTCTCCACTCCACTGAAACTGCCCTTACAAAAGTATGCAATGACCTCCATGCTGCTAAATCTAAGGGACACTACTCTCTACTTATTCTACTTGATCTCTCTGCTGCTTTTGACACTGTGGACCATCCTCTCCTACTGCAAATCCTTCACTCCATTGGTCTGCGTAACACTGCCCTCTCTTGGTTGTCGTCCTACCTTTCTGACCGTTCATTCTATGTCTCCTCTCATGACTCCACCTCCCCCTCACTTCCACTAACTGTAGGGGTACCCCAAGGTTCTGTCCTTGGTCCTCTTCTCTCTCTATACGTCCTCACTAGGTAAGCTCATTAGTTCTTTTGGTTTCCAATATCATCTCTATGCTGATGACACTCAAATCTATCTTTCCTCTCCAGACCTCTCCCCTACTCTCCTCACTCGTATCTCCAACTGTCTCTCTGCTATCACTTCCTGGATGTCCCAGCGCTTTCTTAAACTTAACATGTCTAAGACCGAGCTGATCATCTTCCCTCCCTCCCGCATAACCTCACCTCCTACAATCTCATTATCTATTGATGGCACTACTATCTCCTCTACCCCACAAGTGCGCTGTCTTGGAGTAATCCTTGACTCCTCCCTCTCCTTCAAACCACACATTCAGCACCTCTCACAAACCTGCCGTTTTCATCTAAAAAATATTTCCAGGATCAGACCCTTTCTGACCCAGGATGCTACTAAGACTCTTATCCACTCACTGGTCATCTCCAGACTGGACTACTGTAATCTCCTCCTGACTGGCATTCCTGACAAATACCTCTCTCCACTCCAATCTATCCTCAATGCTGCTGCCTGGCTCATTTTCCTCACCAAATGCACTATGTCCACCTCTCCTCTCTTACTAGTGCTTCACTGGCTCCCCTTCCCTTTCAGAATCCATTTCAAGCTTCTCACACTTGCTTACAAAGCCCTCACCCACTCCTCTCCCATCTACATCTCTGATCTTATCTCGCTTTACACTCCCACCCGTCCTCTTCGCTCTGCTAATGCACGCCGACTCTCCTGCCTACAGATTACTTCCTCCCACTCCTACCTCCAAGATTTTTCACGTGCTGCACCACTTCTCTGGAATTCCCTACCTCTCCCCCTCAGACTCTCCACCTCTCTACAAAACTTCAAATGGGCTCTCAAGACCCACTTCTTCACCAAACCCAGCCAAATCTCATCCTAAACCTCTGTTCCACGCTCTCTATGTACACCATCTGTCTCACCCCTGTCTGTCTACCCCTCCCCTTTAGAATGTAAGCTCTCACGAGCAGGGTCCTCTTCCCTCATGTGCTTACTCTTTTCTTACTTTAATAATCTTCAGCTGCACCAAATCCAGCAGTCTTCTGCCACCTGATACTTATTCCAGTGTCATCTGCTGATGTAGCTATGTTTATTTACCCTGTACTTGTCCTATATTGTCATCAACTGTAAGTTGCTGTTTTCCTGTTTGATTATTTGTTTATGTACTCTGTAATTGGGTGCTGCGGAACCCTTGTGGCGCCATATAAATAAAGGATAATAATAATAATAATAAATAATATAATATATAGCAGTACGGTACAGTAGGCCACTGCTCTACCTACCTCTGTGTCGTCAAGTATACTATCCATCCATACCTGTGGTGCATTTTAGAAAAAAACATATCTCGGCAGAGCAATCTATAAATCCATCATTTTTCAGACAGCAACAGTGGGTATTGTAATAGTCACCCAATCCATCACTTTTATAGGGTTTCATGCATTCACATGCTACAGCCTGTCTCAATAATTTTACTGTCACGGTGTGTGTGTTTGTGTTTTAATTTGGGTATTTTTTGTTGTTGTAGAACTACAGGTACCAGCGAGCCCGTTATTTCCCCGCCTGCTGGTACTTGAGGTTCTCCAAGTACCAGCAAGTGCGGGAGGCTTGCTGGGCCTTGTAGTTCCACAACAAAAAAACAATATTCTTTTTTTACACATATGGCTATCAGCCCGGCACCCACCACCCAGGGGTGCTGGGGACAGCCTTGGGCTTCACCCCTGGCCCTTGGGTGCCTCGAGGGGAGGAACCTCTTGATTTAAGGGGTCCCCACTCCTCCAGGGAACCCCAGCCAGGGGTGACTAGTTGGAGGGGTAATGCCAGGGCCGCAGGGACCTACATAAAAGTGTCCCCCGGCTGTGGCATTATCTCTCTGGCTAGTGAAGCCCGGTGCTGGTTTTAAAAATATGGGGGACCCCTACATCTTTTGTCCCACGTATTTTTGGAACCAGGACCCGTCTAAGAGCCCGGTGCTGGTTGTCTAAATACGGGGAACCTCTGTCCAATTTTCCCCCCAGTATTTAAATAACCAGGACCGGCTCAAAGAGGCTGGTTATACTAAGGAGGGGGGACCTCACACATTTTTTTTTAACCCATTCAGACCCTTCTCCTTTAAGTTAATGGAAGCCATTGACAACAAAATTGCATTCATGTCCTCCTCCCTCACCCTTCCCAGTCCCAAACACTCATTTTTTTTTCTTTAAAAATTTATAATATATCACAAGAACAATGAGCAGGCGGGCATTGGCGGCATCGGACTGAGATAGAAATTAGTGGTGGAGGGCTGGGTCAGTTGATTGTGGGAGAGTTTGTAAGCCATTGGCGGTGGCAGTGGGTATCGGCTCAGAGGCAGTAGCGGGCATTGGCTAAGGGTCATCGGCAGGATTCGGCGGACATTATGGCTGTAGTGCCTCACTAGCCACTGACCTCACCGCACGCCACTGTGGGACAGATGTAACATGCAGAGAGAGGTAGATTTTGGGAGAAGGAATGTCCTAGCATAACTGTTAATTGCAGTGTAATACTGTAATTCAACTGTGCAGCATTTGTGGCTAAATGTCAAAGAAGCCAGTATTTACCCTGCATGCAAAACAATAAATGTATTTGCACATACCTCCCAACTAACCCAATTTTTGCAGGACAGTCACTTTTTTTGGGAATGTCCAGCTAACCCAAACAACCCCCCCCCCAGTGTCCCATAGTCATGAGGAAGGGGGGGGGAGGTGGAAGGCTCCCTGTAGCTTGTTGCTCTGCAAATATGCACATTGTGTGTAATTCAGACCTGATTGCTAGGGTGTGTTTTTTGCATCCCTGTGATCAGGTAGTTGCCGCCTACAGCGGAAGGGAAAATTTGCTGTGCAGGTGTGTGATCACATGTGCACAAGAGCTGCACAGCTCAGCACTTACTCAGCCATTGAGGTGACGTCACAAATCCTCCCACAAAACGCCGGGTCCCTCCAGTGTTTTTCCAGACACTCCCTAGAAACATTCACCCACAAACACCCTCTTCTTGTCAATCTTCTTGTGATCTCCGGACCGTCGCACCTACGCATTGTGGCGCATACGCATGTGCAGTGCAGACCTGATTGCCCGCTGGGTGAAAATAAATTGAAGCGATCTGGTCTGAATAAGCCCCAATGTCTATTCACGGGAGACAGAGGGGCTGGGGCATGGTCAGCAGCTCACAGAGCACCTATAATGACAAAAATGGGAGACATGGCTCATGATCGCGATATACCTGCGAAGGTACGCCCTCTACTGATTGACAGGCAGAGGCATTCGCATTTTCTGTGGGGCACCCGGAGAAAATGTAGGCACATGCACAGGATGGACCCTGCGTATATGCCCCCATCCTCTTCATAGTTTTTGCGGTTGGAACGAGCAGTGTGAAAACACCAATCGATGGGGGTAATTCCAAGTTGATCGCAGCAGGAATTTTGTTAGCAGTTGGGCAAAACCATGTGTACTGCAGGGGAGGCAGATATAACATGTGCAGAAAGAGTTAGATTTGGGTGAGTTAATTTGTTTCTGTGCAGGGTAAATACTGACTGCTTTATTTTTACACTGCAAATCAGATTGCAGATTGAACACACCACACCCAAATCTAACTCTGGTGGTCATTCCGAGTTGTTCGCTCGGTAATTTTCTTCGCATCGCAGCGATTTTCCGATTATTGCGCATGCGCAATGTTCGCACTGCGACTGCGCCAAGTAAATTTGCTATACAGTTAGGAATTTTACTCACGGCATTACAAGGTTTTTTCTTCGTTCTGGTGATCGGAGTGTGATTGACAGGAAGTGGGTGTTTCTGGGCGGAAACTGGTCATTTTATGGGCGTGTGGGAAAAAACGCTACCGTTTCTGGGAAAAACGCAGGAGTGGCTGGAGAAACGGAGGAGTGTCTGGGCGAACGCTGGGTGTGTTTGTGACGTCAAACCAGGAACGACAAGCACTGAACTGATCGCACTGGCAGAGTAAGTCTCGAGCTACTCAGAAACTGCACAGAGATGTCTTTTCGCAATATTGCGAATCTTTCGTTCGCAATTTTAAGATGCTAAGATTCACTCCCAGTAGGCGGCGGCTTAGCGTGTGCAATGATGCTAAAAGCAGCTTGCGAGCGATCAACTCGGAATGAGGGCCTCTCTCTGCACATGTTAAATCTGCCTTCCCTGCAGTGCACATGGGGGGTAATTCTGAGTTGATCGCAGCAGGATTTTTGTTAGCAGTTGGGCAAAACCATGTGCACTGCATTTACGAACAGATAATTTTTTATATAAATTTTAAAATGTTAGTAAATGTGTGTGTTTTTTTCAACCTGGAAGCCCAACATCGATTAAGATCGATCTTAAATAGACCCCTGGGTTTTAAGGATAACCATGGTTGAGTCCAATGGTTAATTCACATTGACCGAAGTTCTAATTAAGTAGTGATGTGCACCGGAAATTTTTCGGGTTTTGTGTTTTGGTTTTGGGTTCGGTTCCGCGGCCGTGTTTTGGGTTCGGACGCGTTTTGGCAAAACCTCACCGAAATTTTTTTGTCGGATTCGGGTGTGTTTTGGATTCAGGTTTTTTTTTTCAAAAAACCCTAAAAAACAGCTTAAATCATAGAATTTGGGGGTCATTTTGATCCCATAGTATTATTAACCTCAATAACCATAATTTCCACTCATTTTCAGTCTTTTTTGAACACCTCACAATATTATTTCTTTTGGTATTTGGTACCGGGGACACAGTACCTCAATCAAGTCTATAGTTGGCTCTGAAATCAGCATTAAACTGGATCCACACTTAGATTATCTGTCCAATTTTTTTTTCTAGTTGAAACAAAATTATGCTAATATGTGGCAGCAAATGACAATTGACCATTTGCTCCCAAACACTGGAAAACATCCAAAAATGGTCATTTAGATAAATTGGTTAAATCCATTTCATTTAGCTAATTTATCCAAACTACCTTTATTGTATCTTTGTGGGTGAATGATGTGTGGGTCAGTGTTGAGGGTGGTGGAGGAGATGGGTAATAGGCACAGCAGGGTGTGGACAGTCAAATAGTGTGCTTAGAGGTGCAGATAAATAGGGATATCTAATAATTCACCCACTATTCTATAGAATTATTAGATATCCCTATTTATCTGCATTACTCACCTAACACTCAGCATTTATCTACATGCTGATGCTATTCATAGCACTTAGCTTGCAAGTATTTTACCCATAAGGAGACACATTAGATGTTCCCTCTCTTTTCATTAAAGACGTCCCCAGCAACCATACTGTACTATACTATAACAGGAATAATTACTGTGGGGGATTATACCATTTGATCTGGAATAAAGGGAAAATATTGTGGAAAGAGTGCTGTAAGTGTATGATATGTAGAACTATTGTCAGGTTCTGACATTTGTCAAGTGAATTACTAATATACATTCAACTAATATTACATAGTGTCCAGTAATTCAGTATCAGACTAATTGATATAGTCAATTTGGATCAATAATAAAGACACAACACAGGTAGCGAACCTTGATATTAATAAATGTATTTCAATTTATTATATATGGTAATTACATTATACAAACTTATTGTACTTTATTTCGTGTTTAGACAATTTTAATGAATTTATTAAAAGTAAATTTTTAAATCATCATTTGTGCGCCAGCAAAAGAGACATTCTTTTCTCTTCTCCTTTCCTGCATAACATTACTTGTCTCTGGTTGCACCCCCAAACGTCCTACAATTAATATTTAATATAACTGATGTACATTTATTGGGGCGCATTGGAAAATTCAGGGCTATGCCGTGTAGATGATGGCCTAACAGGAGGCTTTAAAATTTTCTTTCTAGTGTCCTTCGTTTGGGAGAAAAATGCAAAGGTACAAGACAGCTTTTCCTTGCCAATATCTCTCTTTTGCAAAGAGCTGCGTATTGGAAAATTCAGGGCTATACCGTGTAGATGAAGCCCTAACAGGAGGCTTTAAAATTTTCATTCTAGTGTCCTTCGTTTGGGAGAAAAATGCAAAGGTACAAGACAGCTTTCCCTTGCCAATATCTCTCTTTTGCAGAGAGCTGCGTATTGGAAAATTCAGGGCTATGCCGTGTAGATGATGGCCTAACAGGAGGCTTTAAAATTTTCTTTCTAGTGTCCTTCGTTTGGGAGAAAAATGCAAAGGTACAAGACACCTTTTCCTTGCCAATATCTCTCTTTTGCAAAGAGCTGCGCATTGGAAAATTAAGGGCTATACCGTGTAGATGAAGCACTAACAGGAGGCTTTAAAATTTTCATTCTAGTGTCCTTCGTTTGGGAGAAAAATGCAAAGGTACAAGACAGCTTTTCCTTGCCAATATCTCTATTTTGCAAAGAGCTACGCATTGGAAAATTCAGGGCTATACCGTGTAGATGAAGCACTAACAGGAGGCTTTAAAATTTTCATTCTAGTGTCCTTCGTTTGGGAGAAAAATCCAATGGTACAAGCAGTGGCGTAAGTTCGTCCCAGTCGCCCGGAGGCATGATAAATGTTGGTGCCCCCCTACATATACACACACACATACCATATGTTACTATCCGGCACTAAGGGTGAACAGTAGCAGCATGCTCAGGTACCTTTCCCAATAGTAATATAGATACACATACAAAGGGGACGCACTCCAAGTCAGTCATTACAATAAAATAGACACCAGCATACCTTTATAGTACACCTACACAAAGCAGTTTAACACCTGGAGGTGGGCGGAAACGGGGCGTCAACGCAAACGCAGCGACCCAAAACACGGTGGGTAGCTGTCTGCCTTTGCAGGCTGCATAGGCAGAGGACTACTCAAACCATGCAAAAGCACCACCGCTGTGTGATGCTTTCGCATGTCTGCGTGCGGGGAAGGGCCGGAGGGGGGGGGTGGCAGGACCCGGCATGCGGGGTAGACTTGCCCTGTGCTTGGCGTCCTTCCGCATGTCAGAGAAAATGATCGTAGATGTGTGTTTTTTCGCACATCTACGATCAGGTCTGAATTACCCCCTTGATTACATATTGCCAACGTAATGAGCAACTGTATTGGCCATCAATAACAAAATAAAAATAAAAACTAATTGCAGCCAATACTTACTAATAAAAATGGATGCTGCCAATGTCATTGCTATTAATTGCCCATGAAGGCATGTATGCAATAGTGATCCTTTTTACCATGCCCCCTCCCTCTGTGTCCTCTTACCTTCATGGATGGGACCTTTCCTGCTGCACTTGCAGACAGTGTTCAGCAAGGCACAGTACACCTTCCACCTGCCCCCATACTTTCCAATCAGATCGTCTTCCATCTTCAGAAGATCCTCATCTCCCAGCACACTGTCTGAAGCAGATGAAAGGGGAAGTTAACCCTGCAGTGCCAGGCCCAGCTACAGCAGCCCTTTACCTACTGTGTGTGTGTAACTGTGTATGCAGAACACGGGGGTCTGATGTGTTACATAAATAAACCATGTGCACTGACACAATCCCTACGGCTGACGACTCCCACCACATACAGTATCAGTTCCTGTGCTCCCACCCTGGGCCCTGGCTATAGGAATGGCAGTATACAAACAGTTAACAGCAGAAGCTGCAGGAGGGGGAGATGAATAGGCAGTGGGCTGCACACAACACAGATGACTGTGGCTGCGCAGATCAGATGTCAGTGAGTGTGCAGATGTCCCGAGACAGTTAATTACCTGACGCTGGTGACTAAGCAGCTTCACCTCTGACCACCCTGGCAGCTCTGTCCGGCCCCTACACAGCAAATGGCAGTGGAAACAGGTGTGCCTGTCACATCGTTTCCACTAACACACAGCTCGAGCCCAGCAGCCGCACACACTGCTCCCGGCTAACGGCACCCGGAAGTGGCAGCAGGACGGAGCAGGTAATAGCTTCTGTGTTGTGTTCCAGCTGCTGGAACGCAAACCCGAAAGCGTGGAGGCCAGCAGCAAGCTTCAGCCGGCCCGCAGATGTTTGCATGGGATCCTGCTAGCAGGAACTCGCATGGTGTCCTGCTGGACCAATCCGCCCGGCCCCCTCCGTCTGCAAGAATGATTTACAAAAAAAAAAAAAGCAGAGGGAGACAGTGGAGAAGCGCCCCCTTGAGGCCAGGAGCCCGGCGGCAGCCGACTCCACTGCCTCCCACAGTTCCGCCCCTGGGTACAAGACAGCTTTTCCTTGCCAATATCTCTCTTTTGCAAAGAGCTGCGCATTGGAAAATTCAGGGCTATGCCGTGTAGATGATGGCCTAACAGGAGGCTTTAAAATTTTCTTTCTAGTGTCCTTCGTTTGGGAGAAAAATGCAAAGGTACAAGACAGCTTTTCCTTGCCAATATCTCTCTTTTGCAAAGAGCTGCGCATTGGAAAATTCAGGGCTATGCCGTGTAGATGATGGCCTAACAGGAGGCTTTAAAATTTTCTTTCTAGTGTCCTTCGTTTGGGAGAAAAATGCAAAGGTACAAGACAGCTTTTCCTTGCCAATATCTCTCTTTTGCAAAGAGCTGCGCATTGGAAAATTCAGGGCTATGCCGTGTAGATGATGGCCTAACAGGAGGCTTTAAAATTTTATTTCTAGTGTCCTTCGTTTGGGAGAAAAATGCAAAGGTACAAGACAGCTTTTCCTTGCCAATATCTCTCTTTTGCAAAGAGCTACGCATTGGAAAATTCAGGGCTATACCGTGTAGATGAAGCACTAAAAGGAGGCTTTAAAATTTTCATTCTAGTGTCCTTCGTTTGGGAGAAAAATCCAATGGTACAAGACAGCTTTTCCTTGCCAATATCTCTCTTTTGCAAAGAGCTGCGCATTGGAAAATTCAGGGCTATGCCGTGTAGATGATGGCCTAACAGGAGGCTTTAAAATTTTCTTTCTAGTGTCCTTCGTTTGGGAGAAAAATGCAAAGGTACAAGACAGCTTTTCCTTGCCAATATCTCTCTTTTGCAAAGAGCTGCGCATTGGAAAATTCAGGGCTATGCCATGTAGATGATGGCCTAACAGGAGGCTTTAAAATTTTCATTCTAGTGTCCTTCGTTTGGGAGAAAAATGCAAAGGTACAAGACAGCTTTTCCTTGCCAATATCTCTCTTTTGCAAAGAGCTGCGTATTGGAAAATTCAGGGCTATGCCGTGTAGATGATGGCCTAACAGGAGGCTTTAAAATTTTCTTTCTAGTGTCCTTCGTTTGGGAGAAAAATGCAAAGGTACAAGACAGCTTTTCCTTGCCAATATCTCTCTTTTGCAAAGAGCTGCGCATTGGAAAATTCAGGGCTATACCGTGTAGATGAAGCACTAACAGTAGGCTTTAAAATTTTCATTCTAGTGTCCTTCGTTTGGGAGAAAAATGCAAAGGTACAAGACAGCTTTTCCTTGCCAATATCTCTCTTTTGCAAAGAGCTGCGCATTGGAAAATTCAGGGCTATGCCGTGTAGATGATGGCCTAACAGGAGGCTTTAAAATTTTCTTTCTAGTGTCCTTCGTTTGGGAGAAAAATGCAAAAGTACAAGACAGATTTTCCTTGCCAATATCTCTCTTTTGCAAAGAGCTGCGCATTGGAAAATTCAGGGCTATAACGTGTAGATGAAGCACTAACAGGAGGCTTTTAAATTTTTATTCTAGTGTCCTTCGTTTTGGAGAAAAATGCAAAGGTTCAATATAGCTTTTCCTTGCCGATATCTCTCTTTTGCAAAGAGCTAGGCATTGGAAAATTCGGGGCTATACCGTGTAGATGAAGCACTAACAGGAGGCTTTCAAATTTTCATTCTAGTGTCCTTCGTTTGGGAGAAAAATGCAAAGGTACAATGCAGCTTTTCCTTGCCGATATCTCTCTTTTGCAAAGAGATAGGCATTGGAAAATTCAGGGCTATAACGTGTAGATGAAGCACTAACAGGAGGCTTTAAAATTTTCATTCTAGTGTCCTTCGTTTGGGAGAAAAATGCAAAGGTACAATATAGCTTTTCCTTGCCGATATCTCTCTTTTGCAAAGAGATAGGCATTAGAAAATTCAGGGCTATAACGTGTAGATGAAGCACTAACAGGAGGCTTTAAAATTTTCATTCTAGTGTCCTTCGTTTGGGAGAAAAATGCAAAGGTACAATGCAGCTTTTCCTTGCCGATATCTCTCTTTTGCAAAGAGATAGGCATTGGAAAATTCAGGGCTATAACGTGTAGATGAAGCACTAACAGGAGGCTTTAAAATTTTCATTCTAGTGTCTTTCGTTTGGGAGAAAAATGCAAAGGTACAATGCAGCTTTTCCTTGCCGATATCTCTCTTTTGCAAAGAGATAGGCATTGGAAAATTCAGGGCTATAACGTGTAGATGAAGCACTAACAGGAGGCTTTAAAATTTTCATTCTAGTGTCCTTCGTTTGGGAGAAAAATGCAAAGGTACAATACAGCTTTTCCTTGCCGATATCTCTCTTTTGCAAAGAGATAGGCATTGGAAAATGCAGGGCTATAACGTGTAGACGAAGCACTTTAAAATTTTCATTCTAGTATCCTTCGTTTGGGAGAAAAATGCAAAGGTACAATGCAGCTTTTCCTTGCCGATATCTCTCTTTTGCAAAGAGATAGGCATTGGAAAATTCAGGGCTATAACGTGTAGATGAAGCACTAACAGGAGGCTTTAAAATTTTCATTCTAGTGTCCTTCGTTTGGGAGAAAAATGCAAAGGTACAATGCAGCTTTTAATTGCCGATATCTCTCTTTTGCAAAGAGATAGGCATTGGAAAATTCAGGGCTATAACGTGTAGATGAAGCACTAACAGGAGGCTTTAAAATTTTCATTCTAGTGTCCTTCGTTTGGGAGAAAAATGCAAAGGTACAATACAGCTTTTCCTTGCCGATATCTCTCTTTTGCAAAGAGATAGGCATTGGAAAATTCAGGGCTATAACATGTAGACGAAGCACTAACAGGAGGCTTTAAAATTATCATTCTAGTGTCCTTCGTTTGGGAGAAAAATGCAAAGGTACAATGCAGCTTTTCCTTGCCGATATCTCTCTTTTGCAAAGAGATAGGCATTGGAAAATTCAGGGCTATAACGTGTAGATGAAGCACTAACAGGAGGCTTTAAAATTTTCATTCTAGTGTCTTTCGTTTGGGAGAAAAATGCAAAGGTACAATACAGCTTTTCATTGCCGATATCTCTCTTTTGCAAAGAGATAGGCATTGGAAAATTCAGGGCTATAACGTGTAGATGAAGCACTACCAGGAGGCTTTAAAATTTTCATTTTAGTGTCCTTCGTTTGGGAGAAAAATGCAAAGGTTCAATACAGCTTTTCCTTGCCAATATCTCTCTTTTGCAAAGAGATAGGCATTGGAACATTCAGGGCTATACCGTGTAGATGAAGCACTAACAGGAGGCTTTAAAATTTTCATTCTAGTGTCCTTCGTTTGGGAGAAAAATGCAAAGGTACAATACAGCTTTTCCTTGCCGATATCTCTCTTTTGCAAAGAGATAGGCATTGGAAAATTCAGGGCTATAACGTGTAGATGAAGCACTAACAGGAGGCTGTAAAATTTTCATTCTAGTGTCCTTCGTTTGGGAGAAAAATGCAAAGGTACAATACAGCTTTTCCTTGCCGATATCTCTCTTTTGCAAAGAGATAGGCATTGGAAAATTCAGGGCTATAACGTGTAGACGAAGCACTTTAAAATTTTCATTCTAGTGTCCTTCGTTTGGGAGAAAAATGCAAAGGTACAATGCAGCTTTTCCTTGCCGATATCTCTCTTTTGCAAAGAGATAGGCATTGGAAAATTCAGGGCTATAACGTGTAGATGAAGCACTAACAGGAGGCTTTAACATTTTCATTCTAGTGTCCTTCGTTTGGGAAAAAAATGCAAAGGTACAATGCAGCTTTTCCTTGCCGATATCTCTCTTTTGCAAAGAGATAGGCATTGGAAAATTCAGGGCTATAACGTGTAGATGAAGCACTAACAGGAGGCTTTAAAATTTTCATTCTAGTGTCCTTCGTTTGGGAGAAAAATGCAAAGGTACAATACAGCTTTTCCTTGCCGATATCTCTCTTTTGCAAAGAGATAGGCATTGGAAAATTCAGGGCTATAACGTGTAGACGAAGCACTAACAGGAGGCTTTAAAATTTTCATTCTAGTGTCTTTCGTTTGGGAGAAAAATGCAAAGGTACAATGCAGCTTTTCCTTGCCGATATCTCTCTTTTGCAAAGAGATAGGCATTGGAAAATTCAGGGCTATAACGTGTAGATGAAGCACTAACAGGAGGCTGTAAAATTTTCATTCTAGTGTCCTTCGTTTGGGAGAAAAATGCAAAGGTACAATACAGCTTTTCCTTGCCGATATCTCTCTTTTGCAAAGAGATAGGCATTGGAAAATTCAGGGCTATAACGTGTAGATGAAGCACTAACAGGAGGCTTTAAAATTTTCATTCTAGTGTCCTTCGTTTGGGAGAAAAATGCAAAGGTACAATGCAGCTTTTCCTTGCCGATATCTCTCTTGCAAAGAGATAGGCATTGGAAAATTCAGGGCTATAACGTGTAGATGAAGCACTAATAGGAGGCTTTAAAATTTTCATTCTAGTGTCCTTCGTTTGGGAGAAAAATGCAAAGGTACAATACTGCTTTTCCTTGCCGATATCTCTCTTTTGCAAAGAGATAGGCATTGGAAAATTCAGGGCTATAACGTGTAGATGAAGCACTAACAGGAGGCTTTAAAATTTTCATTCTAGTGTCTTTCGTTTGGGAGAAAAATGCAAAGGTACAATACAGCTTTTCCTTGCCGATATCTCTCTTTTGCAAAGAGATAGGCATTGGAAAATTCAGGGCTATAACGTGTAGATGAAGCACTAACAGGAGGCTTTAAAATTTTCATTCTAGTGTCTTTCGTTTGGGAGAAAAATGCAAAGGTACAATACAGCTTTTCCTTGCCGATATCTCTCTTTTGCAAAGAGATAGGCATTGGAAAATTCAGGGCTATAACGTGTAGATGAAGCACTAACAGGAGGCTTTAAAATTTTCATTCTAGTGTCCTTCGTTTGGGAGAAAAATGCAAAGGTTCAATACAGCTTTTCCTTGCCGATATCTCTCTTTTGCAAAGAGATAGGCATTGGAAAATTCAGGGCTATAACGTGTAGATGAAGCACTAACAGGAGGCTGTAAAATTTTCATTCTAGTGTCCTTCGTTTGGGAGAAAAATGCAAAGGTACAATACAGCTTTTCCTTGCCGATATCTCTCTTTTGCAAAGAGATAGGCATTGGAAAATTCAGGGCTATAACGTGTAGATGAAGCACTAACAGGAGGCTTTAAAATTTTCATTCTAGTGTCCTTCGTTTGGGAAAACAATGCAAAGGTACAATGCAGCTTTTCCTTGCCGATATCTCTCTTTTGCAAAGAGATAGGCATTGGAAAATTCAGGGCTATAACGTGTAGATGAAGCACTAACAGGAGGCTTTAAAATTTTCATTCTAGTGTCCTTCGTTTGGGAGAAAAATGCAAAGGTACAATACAGCTTTTCCTTGCCGATATCTCTCTTTTGCAAAGAGATAGGCATTGGAAAATTCAGGGCTATAACGTGTAGACGAAGCACTAACAGGAGGCTTTAAAATTTTCATTCTAGTGTCCTTCGTTTGGGAGAAAAATGCAAAGGTACAATGCAGCTTTTCCTTGCCGATATCTCTCTTTTGCAAAGAGATAGGCATTGGAAAATTCAGGGCTATAACGTGTAGATGAAGCACTAACAGGAGGCTTTAAAATTTTCATTCTAGTGTCCTTCGTTTGGGAGAAAAATGCAAAGGTACAAGACAGCTTTTCCTTGCCAATATCTCTCTTTTGCAAAGAGCTGCGTATTGGAAAATTCTGGGCTATGCCGTGTAGATGATGGCCTAACAGGAGGCTTTAAAATTTTCTTTCTAGTGTCCTTCGTTTGGGAGAAAAATGCAAAGGTACAATACAGCTTTTCCTTGCCGATATCTCTCTTTTGCAAAGAGATAGGCATTGGAAAATTCAGGGCTATAACATGTAGACGAAGCACTAACAGGAGGCTTTAAAATTATCATTCTAGTGTCCTTCGTTTGGGAGAAAAATGCAAAGGTACAATGCAGCTTTTCCTTGCCGATATCTCTCTTTTGCAAAGAGATAGGCATTGGAAAATTCAGGGCTATAACGTGTAGATGAAGCACTAACAGGAGGCTTTAAAATTTTCATTCTAGTGTCTTTCGTTTGGGAGAAAAATGCAAAGGTACAATACAGCTTTTCATTGCCGATATCTCTCTTTTGCAAAGAGATAGGCATTGGAAAATTCAGGGCTATAACGTGTAGATGAAGCACTACCAGGAGGCTTTAAAATTTTCATTCTAGTGTCCTTCGTTTGGGAGAAAAATGCAAAGGTTCAATACAGCTTTTCCTTGCCAATATCTCTCTTTTGCAAAGAGATAGGCATTGGAACATTCAGGGCTATACCGTGTAGATGAAGCACTAACAGGAGGCTTTAAAATTTTCATTCTAGTGTCCTTCGTTTGGGAGAAAAATGCAAAGGTACAATACAGCTTTTCCTTGCCGATATCTCTCTTTTGCAAAGAGATAGGCATTGGAAAATTCAGGGCTATAACGTGTAGATGAAGCACTAACAGGAGGCTGTAAAATTTTCATTCTAGTGTCCTTCGTTTGGGAGAAAAATGCAAAGGTACAATACAGCTTTTCCTTGCCGATATCTCTCTTTTGCAAAGAGATAGGCATTGGAAAATTCAGGGCTATAACGTGTAGACGAAGCACTTTAAAATTTTCATTCTAGTGTCCTTCGTTTGGGAGAAAAATGCAAAGGTACAATGCAGATTTTCCTTGCCGATATCTCTCTTTTGCAAAGAGATAGGCATTGGAAAATTCAGGGCTATAACGTGTAGATGAAGCACTAACAGGAGGCTTTAAAATTTTCATTCTAGTGTCCTTCGTTTGGGAAAAAAATGCAAAGGTACAATGCAGCTTTTCCTTGCCGATATCTCTCTTTTGCAAAGAGATAGGCATTGGAAAATTCAGGGCTATAACGTGTAGACGAAGCACTAACAGGAGGCTTTAAAATTTTCATTCTAGTGTCTTTCGTTTGGGAGAAAAATGCAAAGGTACAATGCAGCTTTTCCTTGCCGATATCTCTCTTTTGCAAAGAGATAGGCATTGGAAAATTCAGGGCTATAACGTGTAGATGAAGCACTAACAGGAGGCTGTAAAATTTTCATTCTAGTGTCCTTCGTTTGGGAGAAAAATGCAAAGGTACAATACAGCTTTTCCTTGCCGATATCTCTCTTTTGCAAAGAGATAGGCATTGGAAAATTCAGGGCTATAACGTGTAGATGAAGCACTAACAGGAGGCTTTAAAATTTTCATTCTAGTGTCCTTCGTTTGGGAGAAAAATGCAAAGGTACAATGCAGCTTTTCCTTGCCGATATCTCTCTTGCAAAGAGATAGGCATTGGAAAATTCAGGGCTATAACGTGTAGATGAAGCACTAATAGGAGGCTTTAAAATTTTCATTCTAGTGTCCTTCGTTTGGGAGAAAAATGCAAAGGTACAATACAGCTTTTCCTTGCCGATATCTCTCTTTTGCAAAGAGATAGGCATTGGAAAATTCAGGGCTATAACGTGTAGATGAAGCACTAACAGGAGGCTTTAAAATTTTCATTCTAGTGTCTTTAGTTTGGGAGAAAAATGCAAAGGTACAATACAGCTTTTCCTTGCCGATATCTCTCTTTTGCAAAGAGATAGGCATTGGAAAATTCAGGGCTATAACGTGTAGATGAAGCACTAACAGGAGGCTTTAAAATTTTCATTCTAGTGTCTTTCGTTTGGGAGAAAAATGCAAAGGTACAATACAGCTTTTCCTTGCCGATATCTCTCTTTTGCAAAGAGATAGGCATTGGAAAATTCAGGGCTATAACGTGTAGATGAAGCACTAACAGGAGGCTTTAAAATTTTCATTCTAGTGTCCTTCGTTTGGGAGAAAAATGCAAAGGTTCAATACAGCTTTTCCTTGCCGATATCTCTCTTTTGCAAAGAGATAGGCATTGGAAAATTCAGGGCTATAACGTGTAGATGAAGCACTAACAGGAGGCTGTAAAATTTTCATTCTAGTGTCCTTCGTTTGGGAGAAAAATGCAAAGGTACAATACAGCTTTTCCTTGCCGATATCTCTCTTTTGCAAAGAGATAGGCATTGGAAAATTCAGGGCTATAACGTGTAGATGAAGCACTAACAGGAGGCTTTAAAATTTTCATTCTAGTGTCCTTCGTTTGGGAAAACAATGCAAAGGTACAATGCAGCTTTTCCTTGCCGATATCTCTCTTTTGCAAAGAGATAGGCATTGGAAAATTCAGGGCTATAACGTGTAGATGAAGCACTAACAGGAGGCTTTAAAATTTTCATTCTAGTGTCCTTCGTTTGGGAGAAAAATGCAAAGGTACAATACAGCTTTTCCTTGCCGATATCTCTCTTTTGCAAAGAGATAGGCATTGGAAAATTCAGGGCTATAACGTGTAGACGAAGCACTAACAGGAGGCTTTAAAATTTTCATTCTAGTGTCCTTCGTTTGGGAGAAAAATGCAAAGGTACAATGCAGCTTTTCCTTGCCGATATCTCTCTTTTGCAAAGAGATAGGCATTGGAAAATTCAGGGCTATAACGTGTAGATGAAGCACTAACAGGAGGCTTTAAAATTTTCATTCTAGTGTCCTTCGTTTGGGAGAAAAATGCAAAGGTACAAGACAGCTTTTCCTTGCCAATATCTCTCTTTTGCAAAGAGCTGCGTATTGGAAAATTCAGGGCTATGCCGTGTAGATGATGGCCTAACAGGAGGCTTTAAAATTTTCTTTCTAGTGTCCTTCGTTTGGGAGAAAAATGCAAAGGTACAAGACAGCTTTTCCTTGCCAATATCTCTCTTTTGCAAAGAGCTGCGCATTGGAAAATTCAGGGCTATACCGTGTAGATGAAGCACTAACAGTAGGCTTTAAAATTTTCATTCTAGTGTCCTTCGTTTGGGAGAAAAATGCAAAGGTACAAGACAGCTTTTCCTTGCCAATATCTCTCTTTTGCAAAGAGCTGCGCATTGGAAAATTCAGGGCTATGCCGTGTAGATGATGGCCTAACAGGAGGCTTTAAAATTTTCTTTCTAGTGTCCTTCGTTTGGGAGAAAAATGCAAAAGTACAAGACAGATTTTCCTTGCCAATATCTCTCTTTTGCAAAGAGCTGCGCATTGGAAAATTCAGGGCTATAACGTGTAGATGAAGCACTAACAGGAGGCTTTTAAATTTTTATTCTAGTGTCCTTCGTTTTGGAGAAAAATGCAAAGGTTCAATATAGCTTTTCCTTGCCGATATCTCTCTTTTGCAAAGAGCTAGGCATTGGAAAATTCGGGGCTATACCGTGTAGATGAAGCACTAACAGGAGGCTTTCAAATTTTCATTCTAGTGTCCTTCGTTTGGGAGAAAAATGCAAAGGTACAATGCAGCTTTTCCTTGCCGATATCTCTCTTTTGCAAAGAGATAGGCATTGGAAAATTCAGGGCTATAACGTGTAGATGAAGCACTAACAGGAGGCTTTAAAATTTTCATTCTAGTGTCCTTCGTTTGGGAGAAAAATGCAAAGGTACAAGACAGCTTTTCCTTGCCAATATCTCTCTTTTGCAAAGAGCTGCGTATTGGAAAATTCAGGGCTATGCCGTGTAGATGATGGCCTAACAGGAGGCTTTAAAATTTTCTTTCTAGTGTCCTTCGTCTGGGAGAAAAATGCAAAGGTACAAGACAGCTTTTCCTTGCCAATATCTCTCTTTTGCAAAGAGCTGCGCATTGGAAAATTCAGGGCTATACCGTGTAGATGAAGCACTAACAGTAGGCTTTAAAATTTTCATTCTAGTGTCCTTCGTTTGGGAGAAAAATGCAAAAGTACAAGACAGATTTTCCTTGCCAATATCTCTCTTTTGCAAAGAGCTGCGCATTGGAAAATTCAGGGCTATAACGTGTAGATGAAGCACTAACAGGAGGCTTTTAAATTTTCATTCTAGTGTCCTTCGTTTGGGAGAAAAATGCAAAGGTACAATGCAGCTTTTCCTTGCCGATATCTCTCTTTTGCAAAGAGATAGGCATTGGAAAATTCAGGGCTATAACGTGTAGATGAAGCACTAACAGGAGGCTTTAAAATTTTCATTCTAGTGTCCTTCGTTTGGGAGAAAAATGCAAAGGTACAATATAGCTTTTCCTTGCCGATATCTCTCTTTTGCAAAGAGATAGGCATTAGAAAATTCAGGGCTATAACGTGTAGATGAAGCACTAACAGGAGGCTTTAAAATTTTCATTCTAGTGTCCTTCGTTTGGGAGAAAAATGCAAAGGTACAATGCAGCTTTTCCTTGCCGATATCTCTCTTTTGCAAAGAGATAGGCATTGGAAAATTCAGGGCTATAACGTGTAGATGAAGCACTAACAGGAGGCTTTAAAATTTTCATTCTAGTGTCTTTCGTTTGGGAGAAAAATGCAAAGGTACAATGCAGCTTTTCCTTGCCGATATCTCTCTTTTGCAAAGAGATAGGCATTGGAAAATTCAGGGCTATAACGTGTAGATGAAGCACTAACAGGAGGCTTTAAAATTTTCATTCTAGTGTCCTTCGTTTGGGAGAAAAATGCAAAGGTACAATACAGCTTTTCCTTGCCGATATCTCTCTTTTGCAAAGAGATAGGCATTGGAAAATGCAGGGCTATAACGTGTAGACGAAGCACTTTAAAAT
Organism: Pseudophryne corroboree; assembly: GCF_028390025.1. NCBI lineage: Eukaryota > Metazoa > Chordata > Amphibia > Anura > Myobatrachidae > Pseudophryne > Pseudophryne corroboree. Next base: position 20,007 of record NW_026968811.1, read on the forward strand.
TTTCATTCTAGTATCCTTCGTTTGGGAGAAAAATGCAAAGGTACAATGCAGCTTTTCCTTGCCGATATCTCTCTTTTGCAAAGAGATAGGCATTGGAAAATTCAGGGCTATAACGTGTAGATGAAGCACTAACAGGAGGCTTTAAAATTTTCATTCTAGTGTCCTTCGTTTGGGAGAAAAATGCAAAGGTACAATGCAGCTTTTCCTTGCCGATATCTCTCTTTTGCAAAGAGATAGGCATTGGAAAATTCAGGGCTATAACGTGTAGATGAAGCACTAACAGGAGGCTTTCAAATTTTCATTCTAGTGTCCTTCGTTTGGGAGAAAAATGCAAAGGTACAATACAGCTTTTCCTTGCCGATATCTCTCTTTTGCAAAGAGATAGGCATTGGAAAATTCAGGGCTATAACATGTAGACGAAGCACTAACAGGAGGCTTTAAAATTATCATTCTAGTGTCCTTCGTTTGGGAGAAAAATGCAAAGGTACAATGCAGCTTTTCCTTGCCGATATCTCTCTTTTGCAAAGAGATAGGCATTGGAAAATTCAGGGCTATAACGTGTAGATGAAGCACTAACAGGAGGCTTTAAAATTTTCATTCTAGTGTCTTTCGTTTGGGAGAAAAATGCAAAGGTACAATACAGCTTTTCATTGCCGATATCTCTCTTTTGCAAAGAGATAGGCATTGGAAAATTCAGGGCTATAACGTGTAGATGAAGCACTACCAGGAGGCTTTAAAATTTTCATTCTAGTGTCCTTCGTTTGGGAGAAAAATGCAAAGGTTCAATACAGCTTTTCCTTGCCAATATCTCTCTTTTGCAAAGAGATAGGCATTGGAACATTCAGGGCTATACCGTGTAGATGAAGCACTAACAGGAGGCTTTAAAATTTTCATTCTAGTGTCCTTCGTTTGGGAGAAAAATGCAAAGGTACAATACAGCTTTTCCTTGCCGATATCTCTCTTTTGCAAAGAGATAGGCATTGGAAAATTCAGGGCTATAACGTGTAGATGAAGCACTAACAGGAGGCTGTAAAATTTTCATTCTAGTGTCCTTCGTTTGGGAGAAAAATGCAAAGGTACAATACAGCTTTTCCTTGCCGATATCTCTCTTTTGCAAAGAGATAGGCATTGGAAAATACAGGGCTATAACGTGTAGACGAAGCACTTTAAAATTTTCATTCTAGTGTCCTTCGTTTGGGAGAAAAATGCAAAGGTACAATGCAGCTTTTCCTTGCCGATATCTCTCTTTTGCAAAGAGATAGGCATTGGAAAATTCAGGGCTATAACGTGTAGATGAAGCACTAACAGGAGGCTTTAAAATTTTCATTGTAGTGTCCTTCGTTTGGGAAAAAAATGCAAAGGTACAATGCAGCTTTTCCTTGCCGATATCTCTCTTTTGCAAAGAGATAGGCATTGGAAAATTCAGGGCTATAACGTGTAGATGAAGCACTAACAGGAGGCTTTAAAATTTTCATTCTAGTGTCCTTCGTTTGGGAGAAAAATGCAAAGGTACAATACAGCTTTTCCTTGCCGATATCTCTCTTTTGCAAAGAGATAGGCATTGGAAAATTCAGGGCTATAACGTGTAGACGAAGCACTAACAGGAGGCTTTAAAATTTTCATTCTAGTGTCTTTCGTTTGGGAGAAAAATGCAAAGGTACAATGCAGCTTTTCCTTGCCGATATCTCTCTTTTGCAAAGAGATAGGCATTGGAAAATTCAGGGCTATAACGTGTAGATGAAGCACTAACAGGAGGCTTTAAAATTTTCATTCTAGTGTCCTTCGTTTGGGAGAAAAATGCAAAGGTACAATGCAGCTTTTCCTTGCCGATATCTCTCTTGCAAAGAGATAGGCATTGGAAAATTCAGGGCTATAACGTGTAGATGAAGCACTAATAGGAGGCTTTAAAATTTTCATTCTAGTGTCCTTCGTTTGGGAGAAAAATGCAAAGGTACAATACAGCTTTTCCTTGCCGATATCTCTCTTTTGCAAAGAGATAGGCATTGGAAAATTCAGGGCTATAACGTGTAGATGAAGCACTAACAGGAGGCTTTAAAATTTTCATTCTAGTGTCTTTCGTTTGGGAGAAAAATGCAAAGGTACAATACAGCTTTTCCTTGCCGATATCTCTCTTTTGCAAAGAGATAGGCATTGGAAAATTCAGGGCTATAACGTGTAGATGAAGCACTAACAGGAGGCTTTAAAATTTTCATTCTAGTGTCTTTCGTTTGGGAGAAAAATGCAAAGGTACAATACAGCTTTTCCTTGCCGATATCTCTCTTTTGCAAAGAGATAGGCATTGGAAAATTCAGGGCTATAACGTGTAGATGAAGCACTAACAGGAGGCTTTAAAATTTTCATTCTAGTGTCCTTCGTTTGGGAGAAAAATGCAAAGGTTCAATACAGCTTTTCCTTGCCGATATCTCTCTTTTGCAAAGAGATAGGCATTGGAAAATTCAGGGCTATAACGTGTAGATGAAGCACTAACAGGAGGCTGTAAAATTTTCATTCTAGTGTCCTTCGTTTGGGAGAAAAATGCAAAGGTACAATACAGCTTTTCCTTGCCGATATCTCTCTTTTGCAAAGAGATAGGCATTGGAAAATTCAGGGCTATAACGTGTAGATGAAGCACTAACAGGAGGCTTTAAAATTTTCATTCTAGTGTCCTTCGTTTGGGAAAAAAATGCAAAGGTACAATGCAGCTTTTCCTTGCCGATATCTCTCTTTTGCAAAGAGATAGGCATTGGAAAATTCAGGGCTATAACGTGTAGATGAAGCACTAACAGGAGGCTTTAAAATTTTCATTCTAGTGTCCTTCGTTTGGGAGAAAAATGCAAAGGTACAATACAGCTTTTCCTTGCCGATATCTCTCTTTTGCAAAGAGATAGGCATTGGAAAATTCAGGGCTATAACGTGTAGACGAAGCACTAACAGGAGGCTTTAAAATTTTCATTCTAGTGTCCTTCGTTTGGGAGAAAAATGCAAAGGTACAATGCAGCTTTTCCTTGCCGATATCTCTCTTTTGCAAAGAGATAGGCATTGGAAAATTCAGGGCTATAACGTGTAGATGAAGCACTAACAGGAGGCTGTAAAATTTTCATTCTAGTGTCCTTCGTTTGGGAGAAAAATGCAAAGGTACAATACAGCTTTTCCTTGCCGATATCTCTCTTTTGCAAAGAGATAGGCATTGGAAAATTCAGGGCTATAACGTGTAGACAAAGCACTTTAAAATTTTCATTCTAGTGTCCTTCGTTTGGGAGAAAAATGCAAAGGTACAATGCAGCTTTTCCTTGCCGATATCTCTCTTTTGCAAAGAGATAGGCATTGGAAAATTCAGGGCTATAACGTGTAGATGAAGCACTTACAGGAGGCTTTAAAATTTTCATTCTAGTGTCCTTCGTTTGGGAAAAAAATGCAAAGGTACAATGCAGCTTTTCCTTGCCGATATCTCTCTTTTGCAAAGAGATAGGCATTGGAAAATTCAGGGCTATAACGTGTAGATGAAGCACTAACAGGAGGCTTTAAAATTTTCATTCTAGTGTCCTTCGTTTGGGAGAAAAATGCAAAGGTACAATGCAGCTTTTCCTTGCCGATATCTCTCTTTTGCAAATAGATAGGCATTGGAAAATTCAGGGCTATAACGTGTAGATGAAGCACTAACAGGAGGCTTTAAAATTTTCATTCTAGTGTCTTTCGTTTGGGAGAAAAATGCAAAGGTACAATACAGCTTTTCCTTGCCGATATCTCTCTTTTGCAAAGAGATAGGCATTGGAAAATTCAGGGCTATAACGTGTAGATGAAGCACTAACAGGAGGCTTTAAAATTTTCATTCTAGTGTCCTTCGTTTGGGAGAAAAATGCAAAGGTTCAATACAGCTTTTCCTTGCCGATATCTCTCTTTTGCAAAGAGATAGGCATTGGAAAATTCAGGGCTATAACGTGTAGACGAAGCACTAACAGCAGGCTTTAAAATTTTCATTCTAGTGTCCTTCGTTTGGGAGAAAAATGCAAAGGTACAATGCAGCTTTTCCTTGCCCATATCTCTCTTTTGCAAAGAGATAGGCATTGGAAAATTCAGGGCTATAACGTGTAAATGAAGCACTAACAGGAGGCTTTAAAATTTTCATTCTAGTGTCTTTCGTTTGGGAGAAAAATGCAAAGGTACAATACAGCTTTTCCTTGCCGATATCTCTCTTTTGCAAAGAGATAGGCATTGGAAAATTCAGGGCTATAACGTGTAGATGAAGCACTAACAGGAGGCTTTAAAATTTTCATTCTAGTGTCCTTCGTTTGGGAGAAAAATGCAAAGGTTCAATACAGCTTTTCCTTGCCGATATCTCTCTTTTGCAAAGAGATAGGCATTGGAAAATTCAGGGCTATAACGTGTAGACGAAGCACTAACAGGAGGCTTTAAAATTTTCATTCTAGTGTCCTTCGTTTGGGAGAAAAATGCAAAGGTACAATGCAGCTTTTCCTTGCCAATATCTCTCTTTTGCAAAGAGATAGGCATTGGAAAATTCAGGGCTATAACGTGTAGATGAAGCACTAACAGGAGGCTTTAAAATTTTCATTCTAGTGTCTTTCGTTTGGGAGAAAAATGCAAAGGTACAATACAGCTTTTCCTTGCCGATATCTCTCTTTTGCAAAGAGATAGGCATTGGAAAATTAATGCTATAACGTGTAGATGAAGCACTAACAGGAGGCTTTAAAATTTTCATTCTAGTGTCTTTCGTTTGGGAGAAAAATGCAAAGGTACAATACAGCTTTCCTTGCCGATATCTCTCTTTTGCAAAGAGATAGGCATTGGAAAATTCAGGGCTATAACGTGTAGATGAAGCACTAACAGGAGGCTTTAAAATTTTCATTCTAGTGTCTTTCGTTTGGGAGAAAAATGCAAAGGTACAATACAGCTTTCCTTGCCGATATCTCTCTTTTGCAAAGAGATAGGCATTGGAAAATTCAGGGCTATAACGTGTAGATGAAGCACTAACAGGAGGCTTTAAAATTTTCATTCTAGTGTCTTTCGTTTGGGAGAAAAATGCAAAGGTACAATACAGCTTTCCTTGCCGATATCTCTCTTTTGCAAAGAGATAGGCATTGGAAAATTCAGGGCTATAACGTGTAGATGAAGCACTAACAGGAGGCTTTAAAATTTTCATTCTAGTGTCTTTCGTTTGGGAGAAAAATGCAAAGGTACAATACAGCTTTCCTTGCCGATATCTCTCTTTTGCAAAGAGATAGGCATTGGAAAATTCAGGGCTATAACGTGTAGACGAAGCACTAACAGGAGGCTTTAAAATTTTCATTCTAGTGTCCTTCGTTTGGGAGAAAAATGCAAAGGTACAATGCAGCTTTTCCTTGCCCATATCTCTCTTTTGCAAAGAGATAGGCATTGGAAAATTCAGGGCTATAACGTGTAAATGAAGCACTAACAGGAGGCTTTAAAATTTTCATTCTAGTGTCTTTCGTTTGGGAGAAAAATGCAAAGGTACAATACAGCTTTTCCTTGCCGATATCTCTCTTTTGCAAAGAGATAGGCATTGGAAAATTCAGGGCTATAACGTGTAGATGAAGCACTAACAGGAGGCTTTAAAATTTTCATTCTAGTGTCCTTCGTTTGGGAGAAAAATGCAAAGGTTCAATACAGCTTTTCCTTGCCGATATCTCTCTTTTGCAAAGAGATAGGCATTGGAAAATTCAGGACTATAACGTGTAGACGAAGCACTAACAGGAGGCTTTAAAATTTTCATTCTAGTGTCCTTCGTTTGGGAGAAAAATGCAAAGGTACAATGCAGCTTTTCCTTGCCGATATCTCTTTTGCAAAGAGATAGGCATTGGAAAATTCAGGGCTATAACGTGTAAATGAAGCACTAACAGGAGGCTTTAAAATTTTCATTCTAGTGTCTTTCGTTTGGGAGAAAAATGCAAAGGTACAATACAGCTTTTCCTTGCCGATATCTCTCTTTTGCAAAGAGATAGGCATTGGAAAATTAATGCTATAACGTGTAGATGAAGCACTAACAGGAGGCTTTAAAATTTTCATTCTAGTGTCCTTCGTTTGGGAGAAACATGCAAAGGTACAATACAGCTTTTCCTTGCCGATATCTCTCTTTTGCAAAGAGATAGGCATTGGAAAATTCAGGGCTATAACGTGTAGATGAAGCACTAACAGGAGGCTTTAAAATTTTCATTCTAGTGTCTTTCGTTTGGGAGAAAAATGCAAAGGTACAATGCAGCTTTTCCTTGCCGATATCTCTCTTTTGCAAAGAGATAGGCATTGGAAAATTCAGGGCTATAACGTGTAGATGAAGCACTAACAGGAGGCTTTAAAATTTTCATTCTAGTGTCTTTCGTTTGGGAGAAAAATGCAAAGGTACAATACAGCTTTCCTTGCCGATATCTCTCTTTTGCAAAGAGATAGGCATTGGAAAATTCAGGGCTATAACGTGTAGATGAAGCACTAACAGGAGGCTTTAAAATTTTCATTCTAGTGTCCTTCGTTTGGGAGAAAAATGCAAAGGTTCAATACAGCTTTTCCTTGCCGATATCTCTCTTTTGCAAAGAGATAGGCATTGGAAAATTCAGGGCTATAACGTGTAGACGAAGCACTAACAGGAGGCTTTAAAATTTTCATTCTAGTGTCCTTCGTTTGGGAGAAAAATGCAAAGGTACAATGCAGCTTTTCCTTGCCGATATCTCTCTTTTGCAAAGAGATAGGCATTGGAAAATTCAGTGCTATAACGTGTAAATGAAGCACTAACAGGAGGCTTTAAAATTTTCATTCTAGTGTCTTTCGTTTGGGAGAAAAATGCAAAGGTACAATACAGCTTTTCCTTGCCGATATCTCTCTTTTGCAATGAGATAGGCATTGGAAAATTCAGGGCTATAACGTGTAGATGAAGCACTAACAGGAGGCTTTAAAATTTTCATTCTAGTGTCCTTCGTTTGGGAGAAAAATGCAAAGGTTCAATACAGCTTTTCCTTGCCGATATCTCTCTTTTGCAAAGAGATAGGCATTGGAAAATTCAGGGCTATAACGTGTAGACGAAGCACTAACAGGAGGCTTTAAAATTTTCATTCTAGTGTCCTTCGTTTGGGAGAAAAATGCAAAGGTACAATGCAGCTTTTCCTTGCCGATATCTCTCTTTTGCAAAGAGATAGGCATTGGAAAATTCAGGGCTATAACGTGTAAATGAAGCACTAACAGGAGGCTTTAAAATTTTCATTCTAGTGTCTTTCGTTTGGGAGAAAAATGCAAAGGTACAATACAGCTTTTCCTTGCCGATATCTCTCTTTTGCAAAGAGATAGGCATTGGAAAATTAATGCTATAACGTGTAGATGAAGCACTAACAGGAGGCTTTAAAATTTTCATTCTAGTGTCCTTCGTTTGGGAGAAACATGCAAAGGTACAATACAGCTTTTCCTTGCCGATATCTCTCTTTTGCAAAGAGATAGGCATTGGAAAATTCAGGGCTATAACGTGTAGACGAAGCACTAACAGGAGGCTTTAAAATGTTCATTCTAGTGTCCTTCGTTTGGGAGAAAAATGCAAAGGTACAATACAGCTTTTCCTTGCCGATATCTCTCTTTTGCAAAGAGATAGGCATTGGAAAATTCAGGGCTATAACGTGTAGACGAAGCACTAACAGGAGGCTTTAAAATTTTCATTCTAGTGTCCTTCGTTTGGGAGAAAAATGCAAAGGTACAATGCAGCTTTTCCTTGCCGATATCTCTCTTTTGCAAAGTGATAGGCATTGGAAAATTCAGGGCTATAACGTGTAGATGAAGCACTAACAGGAGGCTTTCAAATTTTCATTCTAGTGTCCTTCGTTTGGGAGAAAAATGCAAAGGTACAATGCAGCTTTTCCTTGCCGATATCTCTCTTTTGCAAAGAGATAGGCATTGGAAAATTCAGGGCTATAACGTGTAGACGAAGCACTAACAGGAGGCTTTAAAATTTTCATTCTAGTGTCCTTCGTTTGGGAGAAAAATGCAAAGGTACAATGCAGCTTTTCCTTGCCGATATCTCTCTTTTGCAAAGAGATAGGCATTGGAATATTCAGGGCTATAACGAGTAGATGAAGCACTAACAGGAGGCTTTAAAATTTTCATTCTAGTGTCCTTCGTTTGGGAGAAAAATGCAAAGGTACAATACAGCTTTTCCTTGCCGATATCTCTCTTTTGCAAAGAGATAGGCATTGGAAAATTCAGGGCTATAACGTGTAGATGAAGCACTAACAGGAGGCTTTAAAATTTTCATTCTAGTGTCTTTCGTTTGGGAGAAAAATGCAAAGGTTCAATACAGCTTTTCCTTGCCGATATCTCTCTTTTGCAAAGAGATAGGCATTGGAAAATTCAGGGCTATAACGTGTAGACGAAGCACTAACAGGAGGCTTTAAAATTTTCATTCTAGTGTCCTTCGTTTGGGAGAAAAATGCAAAGGTACAATGCAGCTTTTCCTTGCCGATATCTCTCTTTTGCAAAGAGATAGGCATTGGAAAATTCAGGGCTATAACGTGTAAATGAAGCACTAACAGGAGGCTTTAAAATTTTCATTCTAGTGTCTTTCGTTTGGGAGAAAAATGCAAAGGTACAATACAGCTTTTCCTTGCCGATATCTCTCTTTTGCAAAGAGATAGGCATTGGAAAATTAATGCTATAACGTGTAGATGAAGCACTAACAGGAGGCTTTAAAATTTTCATTCTAGTGTCCTTCGTTTGGGAGAAACATGCAAAGGTACAATACAGCTTTTCCTTGCCGATATCTCTCTTTTGCAAAGAGATAGGCATTGGAAAATTCAGGGCTATAACGTGTAGACGAAGCACTAATAGGAGGCTTTAAAATGTTCATTCTAGTGTCCTTCGTTTGGGAGAAAAATGCAAAGGTACAATACAGCTTTTCCTTGCCGATATCTCTCTTTTGCAAAGAGATAGGCATTGGAAAATTCAGGGCTATAACGTGTAGACGAAGCACTAACAGGAGGCTTTAAAATTTTCATTCTAGTGTCCTTCGTTTGGGAGAAAAATGCAAAGGTACAATGCAGCTTTTCCTTGCCGATATCTCTCTTTTGCAAAGTGATAGGCATTGGAAAATTCAGGGCTATAAGGTGTAGATGAAGCACTAACAGGAGGCTTTCAAATTTTCATTCTAGTGTCCTTCGTTTGGGAGAAAAATGCAAAGGTACAATGCAGCTTTTCCTTGCCGATATCTCTCTTTTGCAAAGAGATAGGCATTGGAAAATTCAGGGCTATAACGTGTAGACGAAGCACTAACAGGAGGCTTTAAAATTTTCATTCTAGTGTCCTTCGTTTGGGAGAAAAATGCAAAGGTACAATGCAGCTTTTCCTTGCCGATATCTCTCTTTTGCAAAGAGATAGGCATTGGAATATTCAGGGCTATAACGAGTAGATGAAGCACTAACAGGAGGCTTTAAAATTTTCATTCTAGTGTCCTTCGTTTGGGAGAAAAATGCAAAGGTACAATACAGCTTTTCCTTGCCGATATCTCTCTTTTGCAAAGAGATAGGCATTGGAAAATTCAGGGCTATAACGTGTAGATGAAGCACTAACAGGAGGCTTTAAAATTTTCATTCTAGTGTCCTTCGTTTGGGAGAAAAATGCAAAGGTACAATACAGCTTTTCCTTGCCGATATCTCTCTTTTGCAAAGAGATAGGCATTGGAAAATTCAGGGCTATAACGTGTAGATGAAGCACTAACAGGAGGCTTTAACATTTTCATTCTAGTGTCCTTCGTTTGGGAGAAAAATGCAAAGGTACAATATAGCTTTTCCTTGCCTATATCTCTCTTTTGCAAAGAGATAGGCATTAGAAAATTCAGGGCTATAACGTGTAGATGAAGCACTAACAGGAGGCTTTAAAATTTTCATTCTAGTGTCTTTCGTTTGGGAGAAAAATGCAAAGGTACAATGCAGCTTTTCCTTGCCGATATCTCTCTTTTGCAAAGAGATAGGCATTGGAAAATTCAGGGCTATAACGTGTAGATGAAGCACTAACAGGAGGCTTTAAAATTTTCATTTTAGTGTCTTTCGTTTGGGAGAAAAATGCAAAGGTACAATGCAGCTTTTCCTTGCCGATATCTCTCTTTTGCAAAGAGATAGGCATTGGAAAATTCAGGGCTATAACGTGTAGATGAAGCACTAACAGGAGGCTTTAAAATTTTCATTCTAGTGTCTTTCGTTTGGGAGAAAAATGCAAAGGTACAATACATCTTTTCCTTGCCGATATCTCTCTTTTGCAAAGAGATAGGCATTGGAAAATTCAGGGCTATAACGTGTAGATGAAGCACTAACAGGAGGCTTTAAAATTTTCATTCTAGTGTCTTTCGTTTGGGAGAAAAATGCAAAGGTACAGTACAGCTTTTCCTTGCCGATATCTCTCTTTTGCAAAGAGATAGGCATTGGAAAATTCAGGGCTATAACGTGTAGATGAAGCACTAACAGGAGGCTTTAAAATTTTCATTCTAGTGTCTTTCGTTTGGGAGAAAAATGCAAAGGTACAATACAGCTTTTCCTTGCCGATATCTCTCTTTTGCAAAGAGATAGGCATTGGAAAATTCAGGGCTATAACGTGTAGATGAAGCACTAACAGGAGGCTTTAAAATTTTCATTCTAGTGTCCTTCGTTTGGGAGAAAAATGCAAAGGTTCAATACAGCTTTTCCTTGCCAATATCTCTCTTTTGCAAAGAGATAGGCATTGGAAAATTCAGGGCTATGCCGTGTAGATGATGGCCTAACAGGAGGCTTTAAAATTTTCTTTCTAGTGTCCTTCGTTTGGGAGAAAAATGCAAAGGTACATTGCAGCTTTTCCTTGCCGATATCTTCTTTTGCATAGAGATAGGCATTGGAAAATTCAGGGCTATAACGTGTAGATTAAGCACTAACAGGAGGCTTTAAATTTTTAATTCTAGTGTCCTTCGTTTGGGAGAAAAATGCAAAGGTACAATATAGCTTTTCCTTGCCGATATCTCTCTTGTGCAAAGAGATAGGCATTAGAAAAATCAGGGCTATAACGTGTAGATGAAGCACTAACAGGAGGCTTTAAAATTTTCATTCTAGTGTCCTTCGTTTAGGAGAAAAATGCAAAGGTACAATGCAGCTTTTCCTTGCCGATATCTCTCTTTTGCAAAGAGATAGGCATTGGAAAATTCAGGGCTATAACGTGTAGATGAAGCACTAACAGGAGGCTTTAAAATTTTCATTCTAGTGTCTTTCGTTTGGGAGAAAAATGCAAAGGTACAATACAGCTTTTCCTTGCCGATATCTCTCTTTTAGAAAGAGATAGGCATTGGAAAATTCAGGGCTATAACGTGTAGATGAAGCACTAACAGGAGGCTTTAAAATTTTCATTCTTGTGTCTTTCGTTTGGGAGAAAAATGCAAAGGTACAAAACAGCTTTTCCTTGCCGATATCTCTCTTTTGCAAAGAGATAGGCATTGGAAAATTCAGGGCTATAACGTGTAGATGAAGCACTAACAGGAGGCTTTAAAATTTTCATTCTAGTGTCCTTCGTTTGGGAGAAAAATGCAAAGGTACAATGCAGCTTTTCCTTGCCGATATCTCTCTTTTGCAAAGAGATAGGCATTGGAAAATTCAGGGCTATAACGTGTAGATGAAGCACTAACAGGAGGCTTTAAAATTTTCATTCTAGTGTCCTTCGTTTGGGAGAAAAATGCAAAGGTACAATGCAGCATTTCCTTGCCGATATCTCTCTTTTGCAAAGAGATAGGCATTGGAAAATTCAGGGCTATAACGTGTAGATGAAGCACTAATAGGAGGCTTTAAAATTTTCATTCTAGTGTCCTTCGTTTGGGAGAAAAATGCAAAGGTACAATGCAGCTTTTCCTTGCCGATATCTCTCTTTTGCAAAGAGATAGGCATTGGAAAATTCAGGGCTATAACGTGTAGATGAAGCACTAACAGGAGGCTTTAAAATTTTCATTCTAGTGTCTTTCGTTTGGGAGAAAAATGCAAAGGTACAATACAGCTTTTCCTTGCCGATATCTCTCTTTTGCAAAGAGATAGGCATTGGAAAATTCAGGGCTATAACGTGTAGATGAAGCACTAACAGGAGGCTTTAAAATTTTAATTCTAGTGTCCTTCGTTTGTGAGAAAAATGCAAAGGTTCAATACAGCTTTTCCTTGCCAATATCTCTCTTTTGCAAAGAGATAGGCATTGGAAAATTCAGGGCTATGCCGTGTAGATGATGGCCTAACAGGAGGCTTTAAAATTTTCTTTCTAGTGTCCTTCGTTTGGGAGAAAAATGCAAAGGTACATTGCAGCTTTTCCTTGCCGATATCTCTCTTTTGCAAAGAGATAGGCATTGGAAAATTCAGGGCTATGCCGTGTAGATGATGGCCTAACAGGAGGCTTTAAATTTTCTTTCTAGTGTCCTTCGTTTGGGAGAAAAATGCAAAGGTACATTGCAGCTTTTCCTTGCCGATATCTCTCTTTTGCAAAGAGATAGGCATTGGAAAATTCAGGGCTATGCCGTGTAGATGATGGCCTAACAGGAGGCTTTAAAATTTTCTTTCTAGTGTCCTTCGTTTGGGAGAAAAATGCAAAGGTACATTGCAGCTTTTCCTTGCCGATATCTCTCTTTTGCAAAGAGATAGGCATTGGAAAATTCAGGGCTAAAACGTGTAGACGAAGCACTAACAGGAGGCTTTAAAATTTTCATTCTATTGTCCTTCGTTTGGGAGAAAAATGCAAAGGTACATTGCAGCTTTTCCTTGCCGATATCTCTCTTTTGCAAAGAGATAGGCATTGGAAAATTCAGGGCTATGCCGTGTAGATGATGGCCTAACAGGAGGCTTTAAAATTTTCATTCTAGTGTCCTTCGTTTGGGAGAAAAATGCAAAGGTACAATACAGCTTTTCCTTGCCGATATCTCTCTTTTGCAAAGAGATAGGCATTGGAAAATTCAGGGCTATAACGTGTAGATGAAGCACTAACAGGAGGCTTTAAAATTTTCATTCTTGTGTCTTTCGTTTGTGAGAAAAATGCAAAGGTTCAATACAGCTTTTCCTTGCCAATATCTCTCTTTTGCAAAGAGATAGGCATTGGAAAATACAGGGCTATGCCGTGTAGATGATGGCCTAACAGGAGGCTTTAAAATTTTCTTTCTAGTGTCCTTCGTTTGGGAGAAAAATGCAAAGGTACATTGCAGCTTTTCCTTGCCGATATCTCTCTTTTGCAAAGAGATAGGCATTGGAAAATTCAGGGCTATAACGTGTAGACGAAGCACTAACAGGAGGCTTTAAAATTTTCATTCTATTGTCCTTCGTTTGGGAGAAAAATGCAAAGGTACAATACAGCTTTTCCTTGCCGATATCTCTCTTTTGCAAAGAGATAGGCATTGGAAAATTCAGGGCTATAACGTGTAGATGAAGCACTAACAGGAGGCTTTAAAATTTTCATTCTTGTGTCTTTCGTTTGGGAGAAAAATGCAAAGGTACAATGCAGCTTTTCCTTGCCGATATCTCTCTTTTGCAAAGAGATAGGCATTGGAAAATTCAGGGCTATAACGTGTAGATGAAGCACTAACAGGAGGCTTTAAAATTTTCATTCTAGTGTCCTTCGTTTGGGAGAAAAATGCCAAGGTACAATGCAGCTTTTCCTTGCCGATATCTCTCTTTTGCAAAGAGATAGGCATTGGAAAATTCAGGGCTATAACGTGTAGATGAAGCACTAACAGGAGGCTTTAACATTTTCATTCTAGTGTCCTTCGTTTGGGAGAAAAATGCCAAGGTACATTGCAGCTTTTCCTTGCCGATATCTCTCTTTTGCAAAGAGATAGGCATTGGAAAATTCAGGGCTATAACGTGTAGACGAAGCACTAACAGGAGGCTTTAAAATTTTCATTCTATTGTCCTTCGTTTGGGAGAAAAATGCAAAGGTACATTGCAGCTTTTCCTTGCCGATATCTCTCTTTTGCAAAGAGATAGGCTTTGGAAAATTCAGGGCTATGCCGTGTAGATGATGGCCTAACAGGAGGCTTTAAAATTTTCTTTCTAGTGTCCTTCGTTTGGGAGAAAAATGCAAAGGTACAATACAGCTTTTCCTTGCCGATATCTCTCTTTTGCAAAGAGATAGGCATTGGAAAATTCAGGGCTATAACGTGTAGATGAAGCACTAACAGGAGGCTTTAAAATTTTCATTCTTGTGTCTTTCGTTTGGGAGAAAAATGCAAAGGTACAATACAGCTTTTCCTTGCCGATATCTCTCTTTTGCAAAGAGATAGGCATTGGAAAATTCAGGGCTATAACGTGTAGATGAAGCACTAACAGGAGGCTTTAAAATTTTCATTCTAGTGTCCTTCGTTTGGGAGAAAAATGCTAAGGTACAATGCAGCTTTTCCTTGCCGATATCTCTCTTTTGCAAAGAGATAGGCATTGGAAAATTCAGGGCTATAACGTGTAGATGAAGCACTAACAGGAGGCTTTAAAATTTTCATTCTAGTGTCTTTCGTTTGGGAGAAAAATGCAAAGGTACAATACAGCTTTTCCTTGCCGATATCTCTCTTTTGCAAAGAGATAGGCATTGGAAAATTCAGGGCTATAACGTGTAGATGAAGCACTAACAGGAGGCTTTAAAATTTTCATTCTAGTGTCCTTCGTTTGGGAGAAAAATGCAAAGGTTCAATACAGCTTTTCCTTGCCAATATCTCTCTTTTGCAAAGAGATAGGCATTGGAAAATTCAGGGCTATGCCGTGTAGATGATGACCTAACAGGAGGCTTTAAAATTTTCTTTCTAGTGTCCTTCGTTTGGGAGAAAAATGCTAAGGTACAATGCAGCTTTTCCTTGCCGATATCTCTCTTTTGCAAAGAGATAGGCATTGGAAAATTCAGGGCTATAACGTGTAGATGAAGCACTAACAGGAGGCTTTAAAATTTTCATTTTAGTGTCTTTCGTTTGGGAGAAAAATGCAAAGGTACAATGCAGCTTTTCCTTGCCGATATCTCTCTTTTGCAAAGAGATAGGCATTGGAAAATTCAGGGCTATAACGTGTAGATGAAGCACAAACAGGAGGCTTTAAAATTTTCATTCTAGTGTCTTTCGTTTGGGAGAAAAATGCAAAGGTACAATACATCTTTTCCTTGCCGATATCTCTCTTTTGCAAAGAGATAGGCATTGGAAAATTCAGGGCTATAACGTGTAGATGAAGCACTAACAGGAGGCTTTAAAATTTTCATTCTAGTGTCTTTCGTTTGGGAGAAAAATGCAAAGGTACAATACATCTTTTCCTTGCCGATATCTCTCTTTTGCAAAGAGATAGGCATTGGAAAATTCAGGGCTATAACGTGTAGATGAAGCACTAACAGGAGGCTTTAAAATTTTCATTCTAGTGTCCTTCGTTTGGGAGAAAAATGCAAAGGTACAATGCAGCTTTTCCTTGCCGATATCTCTCTTTTGCAAAGAGATAGGCATTGGAAAATTCAGGGCTATAACGTGTAGATGAAGCACTAACAGGAGGCTTTAAAATTTTCATTCTAGTGTCTTTCGTTTGGGAGAAAAATGCAAAGGTACAATACAGCTTTTCCTTGCCGATATCTCTCTTTTGCAAAGAGATAGGCATTGGAAAATTCAGGGCTATAACGTGTAGATGAAGCACTAACAGGAGGCTTTAAAATTTTCATTCTAGTGTCCTTCGTTTGGGAGAAAAATGCAAAGGTTCAATACAGCTTTTCCTTGCCAATATCTCTCTTTTGCAAAGAGATAGGCATTGGAAAATTCAGGGCTATGCCGTGTAGATGATGGCCTAACAGGAGGCTTTAAAATTTTCTTTCTAGTGTCCTTCGTTTGGGAGAAAAATGCAAAGGTACATTGCAGCTTTTCCTTGCCGATATCTCTCTTTTGCATAGAGATAGGCATTGGAAAATTCAGGGCTATAACGTGTAGATGAAGCACTAACAGGAGGCTTTAAATTTTTAATTCTAGTGTCCTTCGTTTGGGAGAAAAATGCAAAGGTACAATATAGCTTTTCCTTGCCGATATCTCTCTTGTGCAAAGAGATAGGCATTAGAAAAATCAGGGCTATAACGTGTAGATGAAGCACTAACAGGAGGCTTTAAAATTTTCATTCTAGTGTCCTTCGTTTGGGAGAAAAATGCAAAGGTACAATGCAGCTTTTCCTTGCCGATATCTCTCTTTTGCAAAGAGATAGGCATTGGAAAATTCAGGGCTATAACGTGTAGATGAAGCACTAACAGGAGGCTTTAAAATTTTCATTCTAGTGTCTTTCGTTTGGGAGAAAAATGCAAAGGTACAATGCAGCTTTTCCTTGCCGATATCTCTCTTTTGCAAAGAGATAGGCATTGGAAAATTCAGGGCTATAACGTGTAGATGAAGCACTAACAGGAGGCTTTAAAATTTTCATTCTAGTGTCTTTCGTTTGGGAGAAAAATGCAAAGGTACAAAACAGCTTTTCCTTGCCGATATCTCTCTTTTGCAAAGAGATAGGCATTGGAAAATTCAGGGCTATAACGTGTAGATGAAGCACTAACAGGAGGCTTTAAAATTTTCATTCTAGTGTCCTTCGTTTGGGAGAAAAATGCAAAGGTACAATGCAGCTTTTCCTTGCCGATATCTCTCTTTTGCAAAGAGATAGGCATTGGAAAATTCAGGGCTATAACGTGTAGATGAAGCACTAACAGGAGGCTTTAAAATTTTCATTCTAGTGTCCTTCGTTTGGGAGAAAAATGCAAAGGTACAATGCAGCATTTCCTTGCCGATATCTCTCTTTTGCAAAGAGATAGGCATTGGAAAATTCAGGGCTATAACGTGTAGATGAAGCACTAACAGGAGGCTTTAAAATTTTCATTCTAGTGTCCTTCGTTTGGGAGAAAAATGCAAAGGTACAATGCAGCTTTTCCTTGCCGATATCTCTCTTTTGCAAAGAGATAGGCATTGGAAAATTCAGGGCTATAACGTGTAGATGAAGCACTAACAGGAGGCTTTAAAATTTTCATTCTAGAGTCTTTCGTTTGGGAGAAAAATGCAAAGGTACAATACAGCTTTTCCTTGCCGATATCTCTCTTTTGCAAAGAGATAGGCATTGGAAAATTCAGGGCTATAACGTGTAGATGAAGCACTAACAGGAGGCTTTAAAATTTTAATTCTAGTGTCCTTCGTTTGTGAGAAAAATGCAAAGGTTCAATACAGCTTTTCCTTGCCAATATCTCTCTTTTGCAAAGAGATAGGCATTGGAAAATTCAGGGCTATGCCGTGTAGATGATGGCCTAACAGGAGGCTTTAAAATTTTCTTTCTAGTGTCCTTCGTTTGGGAGAAAAATGCAAAGGTACATTGCAGCTTTTCCTTGCCGATATCTCTCTTTTGCAAAGAGATAGGCATTGGAAAATTCAGGGCTATGCCGTGTAGATGATGGCCTAACAGGAGGCTTTAAAATTTTCTTTCTAGTGTCCTTCGTTTGGGAGAAAAATGCAAAGGTACATTGCAGCTTTTCCTTGCCGATATCTCTCTTTTGCAAAGAGATAGGCATTGGAAAATTCAGGGCTATGCCGTGTAGATGATGGCCTAACAGGAGGCTTTAAAATTTTCTTTCTAGTGTCCTTCGTTTGGGAGAAAAATGCAAAGGTACATTGCAGCTTTTCCTTGCCGATATCTCTCTTTTGCAAAGAGATAGGCATTGGAAAATTCAGGGCTATAACGTGTAGACGAAGCACTAACAGGAGGCTTTAAAATTTTCATTCTATTGTCCTTCGTTTGGGAGAAAAATGCAAAGGTACATTGCAGCTTTTCCTTGCCGATATCTCTCTTTTGCAAAGAGATAGGCATTGGAAAATTCAGGGCTATGCCGTGTAGATGATGGCCTAACAGGAGGCTTTAAAATTTTCTTTCTAGTGTCCTTCGTTTGGGAGAAAAATGCAAAGGTACAATACAGCTTTTCCTTGCCGATATCTCTCTTTTGCAAAGAGATAGGCATTGGAAAATTCAGGGCTATAACGTGTAGATGAAGCAGTAACAGGAGGTTTTAAAATTTTCATTCTTGTGTCTTTCGTTTGTGAGAAAAATGCAAAGGTTCAATACAGCTTTTCCTTGCCAATATCTCTCTTTTGCAAAGAGATAGGCATTGGAAAATTCAGGGCTATGCCGTGTAGATGATGGCCTAACAGGAGGCTTTAAAATTTACTTTCTAGTGTCCTTCGTTTGGGAGAAAAATGCAAAGGTACATTGCAGCTTTTCCTTGCCGATATCTCTCTTTTGCAAAGAGATAGGCATTGGAAAATTCAGGGCTATAACGTGTAGACGAAGCACTAACAGGAGGCTTTAAAATTTTCATTCTATTGTCCTTCGTTTGGGAGAAAAATGCAAAGGTACATTGCAGCTTTTCCTTGCCGATATCTCTCTTTTGCAAAGAGATAGGCATTGGAAAATTCAGGGCTATGCCGTGTAGATGATGGCCTAACAGGAGGCTTTAAAATTTTCTTTCTAGTGTCCTTCGTTTGGGAGAAAAATGCAAAGGTACAATACAGCTTTTCCTTGCCGATATCTCTCTTTTGCAAAGAGATAGGCATTGGAAAATTCAGGGCTATAACGTGTAGATGAAGCACTAACAGGAGGCTTTAAAATTTTCATTCTTGTGTCTTTCGTTTGGGAGAAAAATGCAAAGGTACAATGCAGCTTTTCCTTGCCGATATCTCTCTTTTGCAAAGAGATAGGCATTGGAAAATTCAGGGCTATAACGTGTAGATGAAGCACTAACAGGAGGCTTTAAAATTTTCATTCTAGTGTCCTTCGTTTGGGAGAAAAATGCCAAGGTACAATGCAGCTTTTCCTTGCCGATATCTCTCTTTTGCAAAGAGATAGGCATTGGAAAATTCAGGGCTATAACGTGTAGATGAAGCACTAACAGGAGGCTTTAACATTTTCATTCTAGTGTCCTTCGTTTGGGAGAAAAATGCCAAGGTACAATATAGCTTTTCCTTGCCGATATCTCTCTTTTGCAAAGAGATAGGCATTGGAAAATTCAGGGCTATAACGTGTAGATGAAGCACTAACAGGAGGCTTTAAAATTTTCTTTCTAGTGTCCTTCGTTTGGGAGAAAAATGCAAAGGTACATTGCAGCTTTTCCTTGCCGATATCTCTCTTTTGCAAAGAGATAGGCATTGGAAAATTCAGGGCTATAACGTGTAGACGAAGCACTAACAGGAGGCTTTAAAATTTTCATTCTATTGTCCTTCGTTTGGGAGAAAAATGCAAAGGTACATTGCAGCTTTTCCTTGCCGATATCTCTCTTTTGCAAAGAGATAGGCATTGGAAAATTCAGGGCTATGCCGTGTAGATGATGGCCTAACAGGAGGCTTTAAAATTTTCTTTCTAGTGTCCTTCGTTTGGGAGAAAAATGCAAAGGTACAATACAGCTTTTCCTTGCCGATATCTCTCTTTTGCAAAGAGATAGGCATTGGAAAATTCAGGGCTATAACGTGTAGATGAAGCACTAACAGGAGGCTTTAAAATTTTCATTCTTGTGTCTTTCGTTTGGGAGAAAAATGCAAAGGTACAATACAGCTTTTCCTTGCCGATATCTCTCTTTTGCAAAGAGATAGGCATTGGAAAATTCAGGGCTATAACGTGTAGATGAAGCACTAACAGGAGGCTTTAAAATTTTCATTCTAGTGTCCTTCGTTTGGGAGAAAAATGCTAAGGTACAATGCAGCTTTTCCTTGCCGATATCTCTCTTTTGCAAAGAGATAGGCATTGGAAAATTCAGGGCTATAACGTGTAGATGAAGCACTAACAGGAGGCTTTAACATTTTCATTCTAGTGTCCTTCGTTTGGGAGAAAAATGCCAAGGTACATTGCAGCTTTTCCTTGCCGATATCTCTCTTTTGCAAAGAGATAGGCATTGGAAAATTCAGGGCTATAACGTGTAGACGAAGCACTAACAGGAGGCTTTAAAATTTTCATTCTATTGTCCTTCGTTTGGGAGAAAAATGCAAAGGTACATTGCAGCTTTTCCTTGCCGATATCTCTCTTTTGCAAAGAGATAGGCTTTGGAAAATTCAGGGCTATGCCGTGTAGATGATGGCCTAACAGGAGGCTTTAAAATTTTCTTTCTAGTGTCCTTCGTTTGGGAGAAAAATGCAAAGGTACAATACAGCTTTTCCTTGCCGATATCTCTCTTTTGCAAAGAGATAGGCATTGGAAAATTCAGGGCTATAACGTGTAGATGAAGCACTAACAGGAGGCTTTAAAATTTTCATTCTTGTGTCTTTCGTTTGGGAGAAAAATGCAAAGGTACAATACAGCTTTTCCTTGCCGATATCTCTCTTTTGCAAAGAGATAGGCATTGGAAAATTCAGGGCTATAACGTGTAGATGAAGCACTAACAGGAGGCTTTAAAATTTTCATTCTAGTGTCCTTCGTTTGGGAGAAAAATGCTAAGGTACAATGCAGCTTTTCCTTGCCGATATCTCTCTTTTGCAAAGAGATAGGCATTGGAAAATTCAGGGCTATAACGTGTAGATGAAGCACTAACAGGAGGCTTTAAAATTTTCATTCTAGTGTCTTTCGTTTGGGAGAAAAATGCAAAGGTACAATACAGCTTTTCCTTGCCGATATCTCTCTTTTGCAAAGAGATAGGCATTGGAAAATTCAGGGCTATAACGTGTAGATGAAGCACTAACAGGAGGCTTTAAAATTTTCATTCTAGTGTCCTTCGTTTGGGAGAAAAATGCAAAGGTTCAATACAGCTTTTCCTTGCCAATATCTCTCTTTTGCAAAGAGATAGGCATTGGAAAATTCAGGGCTATGCCGTGTAGATGATGACCTAACAGGAGGCTTTAAAATTTTCTTTCTAGTGTCCTTCGTTTGGGAGAAAAATGCTAAGGTACAATGCAGCTTTTCCTTGCCGATATCTCTCTTTTGCAAAGAGATAGGCATTGGAAAATTCAGGGCTATAACGTGTAGATGAAGCACTAACAGGAGGCTTTAAAATTTTCATTTTAGTGTCTTTCGTTTGGGAGAAAAATGCAAAGGTACAATGCAGCTTTTCCTTGCCGATATCTCTCTTTTGCAAAGAGATAGGCATTGGAAAATTCAGGGCTATAACGTGTAGATGAAGCACAAACAGGAGGCTTTAAAATTTTCATTCTAGTGTCTTTCGTTTGGGAGAAAAATGCAAAGGTACAATACATCTTTTCCTTGCCGATATCTCTCTTTTGCAAAGAGATAGGCATTGGAAAATTCAGGGCTATAACGTGTAGATGAAGCACTAACAGGAGGCTTTAAAATTTTCATTCTAGTGTCTTTCGTTTGGGAGAAAAATGCAAAGGTACAATACATCTTTTCCTTGCCGATATCTCTCTTTTGCAAAGAGATAGGCATTGGAAAATTCAGGGCTATAACGTGTAGATGAAGCACTAACAGGAGGCTTTAAAATTTTCATTCTAGTGTCCTTCGTTTGGGAGAAAAATGCAAAGGTACAATGCAGCTTTTCCTTGCCGATATCTCTCTTTTGCAAAGAGATAGGCATTGGAAAATTCAGGGCTATAACGTGTAGATGAAGCACTAACAGGAGGCTTTAAAATTTTCATTCTAGTGTCTTTCGTTTGGGAGAAAAATGCAAAGGTACAATACAGCTTTTCCTTGCCGATATCTCTCTTTTGCAAAGAGATAGGCATTGGAAAATTCAGGGCTATAACGTGTAGATGAAGCACTAACAGGAGGCTTTAAAATTTTCATTCTAGTGTCCTTCGTTTGGGAGAAAAATGCAAAGGTTCAATACAGCTTTTCCTTGCCAATATCTCTCTTTTGCAAAGAGATAGGCATTGGAAAATTCAGGGCTATGCCGTGTAGATGATGGCCTAACAGGAGGCTTTAAAATTTTCTTTCTAGTGTCCTTCGTTTGGGAGAAAAATGCAAAGGTACATTGCAGCTTTTCCTTGCCGATATCTCTCTTTTGCATAGAGATAGGCATTGGAAAATTCAGGGCTATAACGTGTAGATGAAGCACTAACAGGAGGCTTTAAATTTTTAATTCTAGTGTCCTTCGTTTGGGAGAAAAATGCAAAGGTACAATATAGCTTTTCCTTGCCGATATCTCTCTTGTGCAAAGAGATAGGCATTAGAAAAATCAGGGCTATAACGTGTAGATGAAGCACTAACAGGAGGCTTTAAAATTTTCATTCTAGTGTCCTTCGTTTGGGAGAAAAATGCAAAGGTACAATGCAGCTTTTCCTTGCCGATATCTCTCTTTTGCAAAGAGATAGGCATTGGAAAATTCAGGGCTATAACGTGTAGATGAAGCACTAACAGGAGGCTTTAAAATTTTCATTCTAGTGTCTTTCGTTTGGGAGAAAAATGCAAAGGTACAATGCAGCTTTTCCTTGCCGATATCTCTCTTTTGCAAAGAGATAGGCATTGGAAAATTCAGGGCTATAACGTGTAGATGAAGCACTAACAGGAGGCTTTAAAATTTTCATTCTTGTGTCTTTCGTTTGGGAGAAAAATGCAAAGGTACAAAACAGCTTTTCCTTGCCGATATCTCTCTTTTGCAAAGAGATAGGCATTGGAAAATTCAGGGCTATAACGTGTAGATGAAGCACTAACAGGAGGCTTTAAAATTTTCATTCTAGTGTCCTTCGTTTGGGAGAAAAATGCAAAGGTACAATGCAGCTTTTCCTTGCCGATATCTCTCTTTTGCAAAGAGATAGGCATTGGAAAATTCAGGGCTATAACGTGTAGATGAAGCACTAACAGGAGGCTTTAAAATTTTCATTCTAGTGTCCTTCGTTTGGGAGAAAAATGCAAAGGTACAATGCAGCATTTCCTTGCCGATATCTCTCTTTTGCAAAGAGATAGGCATTGGAAAATTCAGGGCTATAACGTGTAGATGAAGCACTAACAGGAGGCTTTAAAATTTTCATTCTAGTGTCCTTCGTTTGGGAGAAAAATGCAAAGGTACAATGCAGCTTTTCCTTGCCGATATCTCTCTTTTGCAAAGAGATAGGCATTGGAAAATTCAGGGCTATAACGTGTAGATGAAGCACTAACAGGAGGCTTTAAAATTTTCATTCTAGAGTCTTTCGTTTGGGAGAAAAATGCAAAGGTACAATACAGCTTTTCCTTGCCGATATCTCTCTTTTGCAAAGAGATAGGCATTGGAAAATTCAGGGCTATAACGTGTAGATGAAGCACTAACAGGAGGCTTTACAATTTTAATTCTAATGTCCTTCGTTTGGGAGAAAAATGCAAAGGTTCAATACAGCTTTTCCTTGCCAATATCTCTCTTTTGCAAAGAGATAGGCATTGGAAAATTCAGGGCTATGCCGTGTAGATGATGGCCTAACAGGAGGCTTTAAAATTTTCTTTCTAGTGTCCTTCGTTTGGGAGAAAAATGCAAAGGTACAATACAGCTTT
Organism: Pseudophryne corroboree; assembly: GCF_028390025.1. NCBI lineage: Eukaryota > Metazoa > Chordata > Amphibia > Anura > Myobatrachidae > Pseudophryne > Pseudophryne corroboree. The sequence continues at coordinate 43,409 of NW_026968811.1, forward strand.
TCCTTGCCGATATCTCTCTTTTGCAAAGAGATAGGCATTGGAAAATTCAGGGCTATGCCGTGTAGATGATGGCCTAACAGGAGGCTTTAAAATTTTCTTTCTAGTGTCCTTCGTTTGGGAGAAAAATGCAAAGGTACATTGCAGCTTTTCCTTGCCGATATCTCTCTTTTGCAAAGAGATAGGCATTGGAAAATTCAGGGCTATAACGTGTAGACGAAGCACTAACAGGAGGCTTTAAAATTTTCATTCTAGTGTCCTTCGTTTGGGAGAAAAATGCAAAGGTTCAATACAGCTTTTCCTTGCCAATATCTCTCTTTTGCAAAGAGATAGGCATTGGAAAATTCAGGGCTATGCCGTGTAGATGATGGCCTAACAGGAGGCTTTAAAATTTTCTTTCTAGTGTCCTTCGTTTGGGAGAAAAATGCAAAGGTACATTGCAGCTTTTCCTTGCCGATATCTCTCTTTTGCATAGAGATAGGCATTGGAAAATTCAGGGCTATAACGTGTAGATGAAGCACTAACAGGAGGCTTTAAATTTTTAATTCTAGTGTCCTTCGTTTGGGAGAAAAATGCAAAGGTACAATATAGCTTTTCCTTGCCGATATCTCTCTTGTGCAAAGAGATAGGCATTAGAAAAATCAGGGCTATAACGTGTAGATGAAGCACTAACAGGAGGCTTTAAAATTTTCATTCTAGTGTCCTTCGTTTGGGAGAAAAATGCAAAGGTACAATGCAGCTTTTCCTTGCCGATATCTCTCTTTTGCAAAGAGATAGGCATTGGAAAATTCAGGGCTATAACGTGTAGATGAAGCACTAACAGGAGGCTTTAAAATTTTCATTCTAGTGTCTTTCGTTTGGGAGAAAAATGCAAAGGTACAATGCAGCTTTTCCTTGCCGATATCTCTCTTTTGCAAAGAGATAGGCATTGGAAAATTCAGGGCTATAACGTGTAGATGAAGCACTAACAGGAGGCTTTAAAATTTTCATTCTTGTGTCTTTCGTTTGGGAGAAAAATGCAAAGGTACAAAACAGCTTTTCCTTGCCGATATCTCTCTTTTGCAAAGAGATAGGCATTGGAAAATTCAGGGCTATAACGTGTAGATGAAGCACTAACAGGAGGCTTTAAAATTTTCATTCTAGTGTCCTTCGTTTGGGAGAAAAATGCAAAGGTACAATGCAGCTTTTCCTTGCCGATATCTCTCTTTTGCAAAGAGATAGGCATTGGAAAATTCAGGGCTATAACGTGTAGATGAAGCACTAACAGGAGGCTTTAAAATTTTCATTCTAGTGTCCTTCGTTTGGGAGAAAAATGCAAAGGTACAATGCAGCATTTCCTTGCCGATATCTCTCTTTTGCAAAGAGATAGGCATTGGAAAATTCAGGGCTATAACGTGTAGATGAAGCACTAACAGGAGGCTTTAAAATTTTCATTCTAGTGTCCTTCGTTTGGGAGAAAAATGCAAAGGTACAATGCAGCTTTTCCTTGCCGATATCTCTCTTTTGCAAAGAGATAGGCATTGGAAAATTCAGGGCTATAACGTGTAGATGAAGCACTAACAGGAGGCTTTAAAATTTTCATTCTAGAGTCTTTCGTTTGGGAGAAAAATGCAAAGGTACAATACAGCTTTTCCTTGCCGATATCTCTCTTTTGCAAAGAGATAGGCATTGGAAAATTCAGGGCTATAACGTGTAGATGAAGCACTAACAGGAGGCTTTACAATTTTAATTCTAATGTCCTTCGTTTGGGAGAAAAATGCAAAGGTTCAATACAGCTTTTCCTTGCCAATATCTCTCTTTTGCAAAGAGATAGGCATTGGAAAATTCAGGGCTATGCCGTGTAGATGATGGCCTAACAGGAGGCTTTAAAATTTTCTTTCTAGTGTCCTTCGTTTGGGAGAAAAATGCAAAGGTACAATACAGCTTTTCCTTGCCGATATCTCTCTTTTGCAAAGAGATAGGCATTGGAAAATTCAGGGCTATGCCGTGTAGATGATGGCCTAACAGGAGGCTTTAAAATTTTCTTTCTAGTGTCCTTCGTTTGGGAGAAAAATGCAAAGGTACATTGCAGCTTTTCCTTGCCGATATCTCTCTTTTGCAAAGAGATAGGCATTGGAAAATTCAGGGCTATAACGTGTAGACGAAGCACTAACAGGAGGCTTTAAAATTTTCATTCTATTGTCCTTCGTTTGGGAGAAAAATGCAAAGGTACATTGCAGCTTTTCCTTGCCGATATCTCTCTTTTGCAAAGAGATAGGCATTGGAAAATTCAGGGCTATGCCGTGTAGATGATGGCCTAACAGGAGGCTTTAAAATTTTCTTTCTAGTGTCCTTCGTTTGGGAGAAAAATGCAAAGGTACAATACAGCTTTTCCTTGCCGATATCTCTCTTTTGCAAAGAGGTAGGCATTGGAAAATTCAGGGCTATAACGTGTAGATGAAGCACTAACAGGAGGCTTTAAAATTTTAATTCTAGTGTCTTTCGTTTGGGAGAAAAATGCAAAGGTACAATACAGCTTTTCCTTGCCGATATCTCTCTTTTGCAAAGAGATAGGCATTGGAAAATTCAGGGCTATAACGTGTAGATGAAGCACTAACAGGAGGCTTTAAAATTTTAATTCTAGTGTCCTTCGTTTGGGAGAAAGATGCAAAGGTTCAATACAGATTTTCCTTGCCAATATCTCTCTTTTGCAAAGAGATAGGCATTGGAAAATTCAGGGCTATGCCGTGTAGATGATGGCCTAAGAGGAGGCTTTAAAATTTTCTTTCTAGTGTCCTTCGTTTGGGAGAAAAATGTAAAGGTACATTGCAGCTTTTCCTTGCCGATATCTCTCTTTTGCAAAGAGATAGGCATTGGAAAATTCAGGGCTATGCCGTGTAGATGATGGCCTAACAGGAGGCTTTAAAATTTTCTTTCTAGTGTCCTTCGTTTGGGAGAAAAATGCAAAGGTACATTGCAGCTTTTCCTTGCCGATATCTCTCTTTTGCAAAGAGATAGGCATTGGAAAATTCAGGGCTATAACGTGTAGATGAAGCACTAACAGGAGGCTTTAAAATTTTCATTCTTGTGTCTTTCGTTTGGGAGAAAAATGCAAAGGTACAATACAGCTTTTCCTTGCCGATATCTCTCTTTTGCAAAGAGATAGGCATTGGAAAATTCAGGGCTATAACGTGTAGATGAAGCACTAACAGGAGGCTTTAAAATTTTCATTCTAGTGTCCTTCGTTTGGGAGAAAAATGCTAAGGTACAATGCAGCTTTTCCTTGCCGATATCTCTCTTTTGCAAAGAGATAGGCATTGGAAAATTCAGGGCTATAACGTGTAGATGAAGCATTAACAGGAGGCTTTAAAATTTTCATTCTAGTGTCTTTCGTTTGGGAGAAAAATGCAAAGGTACAATACAGCTTTTCCTTGCCGATATCTCTCTTTTGCAAAGAGATAGGCATTGGAAAATTCAGGGCTATAACGTGTAGATGAAGCACTAACAGGAGGCTTTAAAATTTTAATTCTAGTGTCCTTCGTTTGGGAGAAAAATGCAAAGGTTCAATACAGCTTTTCCTTGCCAATATCTCTCTTTTGCAAAGAGATAGGCATTGGAAAATTCAGGGCTATGCCGTGTAGATGATGACCTAACAGGAGGCTTTAAAATTTTCTTTCTAGTGTCCTTCGTTTGGGAGAAAAATGCAAAGGTACATTGCAGCTTTTCCTTGCCGATATCTCTCTTTTGCAAAGAGATAGGCATTGGAAAATTCAGGGCTATGCCGTGTAGATGATGACCTAACAGGAGGCTTTAAAATTTTCATTCTAGTGTCCTTCGTTTGGGAGAAAAATGCTAAGGTACAATGCAGCTTTTCCTTGCCGATATCTCTCTTTTGCAAAGAGATAGGCATTGGAAAATTCAGGGCTATAACGTGTAGATGAAGCACTAACAGGAGGCTTTAAAATTTTAATTCTAGTGTCCTTCGTTTGGGAGAAAAATGCAAAGGTTCAATACAGCTTTTCCTTGCCAATATCTCTCTTTTGCAAAGAGATAGGCATTGGAAAATTCAGGGCTATGCCGTGTAGATGATGGCCTAACAGGAGGCTTTAAAATTTTCTTTCTAGTGTCCTTCGTTTGGGAGAAAAATGCAAAGGTACATTGCAGCTTTTCCTTGCCGATATCTCTCTTTTGCAAAGAGATAGGCATTGGAAAATTCATGGCTATAACGTGTAGACGAAGCACTAACAGGAGGCTTTAAAATTTTCATTCTATTGTCCTTCGTTTGGGAGAAAAATGCAAAGGTACATTGCAGCTTTTCCTTGCCGATATCTCTCTTTTGCAAAGAGATAGGCATTGGAAAATTCAGGGATATGCCGTGTAGATGATGGCCTAACAGGAGGCTTTAAAATTTTCTTTCTAGTGTCCTTCGTTTGGGAGAAAAATGCAAAGGTACAATACAGCTTTTCCTTGCCGATATCTCTCTTTTGCAAAGAGGTAGGCATTGGAAAATTCAGGGCTATAACGTGTAGATGAAGCACTAACAGGAGGCTTTAAAATTTTCATTCTAGTGTCTTTCGTTTGGGAGAAAAATGCAAAGGTACAATACAGCTTTTCCTTGCCGATATCTCTTTTTTGCAAAGAGATAGGCATTGGAAAATTCAGGGCTATAACGTGTAGATGAAGCACTAACAGGAGGCTTTAAAATTTTCATTCTTGTGTCTTTCGTTTGGGAGAAAAATGCAAAGGTACAATACAGCTTTTCCTTGCCGATATCTCTCTTTTGCAAAGAGATAGGCATTGGAAAATTCAGGGCTATAACGTGTAGATGAAGCACTAACAGGAGGCTTTAACATTTTCATTCTAGTGTCCTTCGTTTGGGAGAAAAATGCAAAGGTACAATGCAGCTTTTCCTTGCCGATATCTCTCTTTTGCAAAGAGATAGGCATTGGAAAATTCAGGGCTATAACGTGTAGATGAAGCACTAACAGGAGGCTTTAAAATTTTCATTCTAGTGTCCTTCGTTTGGGAGAAAAATGCAAAGGTACATTGCAGCTTTTCCTTGCCGATATCTCTCTTTTGCAAAGAGATAGGCATTGGAAAATTCAGGACTATAACGTGTAGATGAAGCACTAACAGGAGGCTTTAAAATTGTCATTCTAGTGTCCTTCGTTTGGGAGAAAAATGGAAAGGTACAATGCAGCTTTTCCTTGCCGATATCTCTCCTTTGCAAAGAGATAGGCATTGGAAAATTCAGGGCTATAACGTGTAGATGAAGAACTAACAGGAGGCTTTAAAATTTTCATTCTAGTGTCTTTCGTTTGGGAGAAAAATGCAAAGGTACAATACAGCTTTTCCTTGCCGATATCTCTCTTTTGCAAAGAGATAGGCATTGGAAAATTCAGGGCTATAACGTGTAGATGAAGCACTAACAGGAGGCTTTAAAATTTTAATTCTAGTGTCCTTCGTTTGGGAGAAAAATGCAAAGGTTCAATACAGCTTTTCCTTGCCAATATCTCTCTTTTGCAAAGAGATAGGCATTGGAAAATTCAGGGCTATGCCGTGTAGATGATGGCCTAACAGGAGGCTTTAAAATTTTCTTTCTAGTGTCCTTCGTTTGGGAGAAAAATGCAAAGGTACATTGCAGCTTTTCCTTGCCGATATCTCTCTTTTGCAAAGAGATAGGCATTGGAAAATTCATGGCTATAACGTGTAGACGAAGCACTAACAGGAGGCTTTAAAATTTTCATTCTATTGTCCTTCGTTTGGGAGAAAAATGCAAAGGTACATTGCAGCTTTTCCTTGCCGATATCTCTCTTTTGCAAAGAGATAGGCATTGGAAAATTCAGGGATATGCCGTGTAGATGATGGCCTAACAGGAGGCTTTAAAATTTTCTTTCTAGTGTCCTTCGTTTGGGAGAAAAATGCAAAGGTACAATACAGCTTTTCCTTGCCGATATCTCTCTTTTGCAAAGAGGTAGGCATTGGAAAATTCAGGGCTATAACGTGTAGATGAAGCACTAACAGGAGGCTTTAAAATTTTCATTCTAGTGTCTTTCGTTTGGGAGAAAAATGCAAAGGTACAATACAGCTTTTCCTTGCCGATATCTCTTTTTTGCAAAGAGATAGGCATTGGAAAATTCAGGGCTATAACGTGTAGATGAAGCACTAACAGGAGGCTTTAAAATTTTCATTCTTGTGTCTTTCGTTTGGGAGAAAAATGCAAAGGTACAATACAGCTTTTCCTTGCCGATATCTCTTTTTTGCAAAGAGATAGGCATTGGAAAATTCAGGGCTATAACGTGTAGATGAAGCACTAACAGGAGGCTTTAAAATTTTCATTCTTGTGTCTTTCGTTTGGGAGAAAAATGCAAAGGTACAATACAGCTTTTCCTTGCCGATATCTCTCTTTTGCAAAGAGATAGGCATTGGAAAATTCAGGGCTATAACGTGTAGATGAAGCACTAACAGGAGGCTTTAAAATTTTAATTCTAGTGTCCTTCGTTTGGGAGAAAAATGCAAAGGTTCAATACAGCTTTTCCTTGCCAATATCTCTCTTTTGCAAAGAGATAGGCATTGGAAAATTCAGGGCTATGCCGTGTAGATGATGGCCTAACAGGAGGCTTTAAAATTTTCTTTCTAGTGTCCTTCGTTTGGGAGAAAAATGCAAAGGTACATTGCAGCTTTTCCTTGCCGATATCTCTCTTTTGCAAAGAGATAGGCATTGGAAAATTCATGGCTATAACGTGTAGACGAAGCACTAACAGGAGGCTTTAAAATTTTCATTCTATTGTCCTTCGTTTGGGAGAAAAATGCAAAGGTACATTGCAGCTTTTCCTTGCCGATATCTCTCTTTTGCAAAGAGATAGGCATTGGAAAATTCAGGGATATGCCGTGTAGATGATGGCCTAACAGGAGGCTTTAAAATTTTCTTTCTAGTGTCCTTCGTTTGGGAGAAAAATGCAAAGGTACAATACAGCTTTTCCTTGCCGATATCTCTCTTTTGCAAAGAGGTAGGCATTGGAAAATTCAGGGCTATAACGTGTAGATGAAGCACTAACAGGAGGCTTTAAAATTTTCATTCTAGTGTCTTTCGTTTGGGAGAAAAATGCAAAGGTACAATACAGCTTTTCCTTGCCGATATCTCTTTTTTGCAAAGAGATAGGCATTGGAAAATTCAGGGCTATAACGTGTAGATGAAGCACTAACAGGAGGCTTTAAAATTTTCATTCTTGTGTCTTTCGTTTGGGAGAAAAATGCAAAGGTACAATACAGCTTTTCCTTGCCGATATCTCTCTTTTGCAAAGAGATAGGCATTGGAAAATTCAGGGCTATAACGTGTAGATGAAGCACTAACAGGAGGCTTTAACATTTTCATTCTAGTGTCCTTCGTTTGGGAGAAAAATGCAAAGGTACAATGCAGCTTTTCCTTGCCGATATCTCTCTTTTGCAAAGAGATAGGCATTGGAAAATTCAGGGCTATAACGTGTAGATGAAGCACTAACAGGAGGCTTTAAAATTTTCATTCTAGTGTCCTTCGTTTGGGAGAAAAATGCAAAGGTACATTGCAGCTTTTCCTTGCCGATATCTCTCTTTTGCAAAGAGATAGGCATTGGAAAATTCAGGACTACAACGTGTAGATGAAGCACTAACAGGAGGCTTTAAAATTGTCATTCTAGTGTCCTTCGTTTGGGAGAAAAATGGAAAGGTACAATGCAGCTTTTCCTTGCCGATATCTCTCCTTTGCAAAGAGATAGGCATTGGAAAATTCAGGGCTATAACGTGTAGATGAAGAACTAACAGGAGGCTTTAAAATTTTCATTCTAGTGTCTTTCGTTTGGGAGAAAAATGCAAAGGTACAATACAGCTTTTCCTTGCCGATATCTCTCTTTTGCAAAGAGATAGGCATTGGAAAATTCAGGGCTATAACGTGTAGATGAAGCACTAACAGGAGGCTTTAAAATTTTAATTCTAGTGTCCTTCGTTTGGGAGAAAAATGCAAAGGTTCAATACAGCTTTTCCTTGCCAATATCTCTCGTTTGCAAAGAGATAGGCATTGGAAAATTCAGGGCTATGCCGTGTAGATGATGGCCTAACAGGAGGCTTTAAAATTTTCTTTCTAGTGTCCTTCGTTTGGGAGAAAAATGCAAAGGTACATTGCAGCTTTTCCTTGCCGATATCTCTCTTTTGCAAAGAGATAGGCATTGGAGAATTCAGGGCTATAACGTGTAGATGAAGCACTAACAGGAGGCTTTAAAATTTTCATTCTAGTGTCTTTCGTTTGGGAGAAAAATTCAAAGGTACAATACAGCTTTTCCTTGCCGATATCTCTCTTTTGCAAAGAGATAGGCATTGGAAAATGAAGGGCTATAACGTGTAGATGAAGCACTAACAGGAGGCTTTAAAATTTTAATTCTAATGTCCTTCGTTTGGGAGAAAAATGCAAAGGTTCAATACAGCTTTTCCTTGCCAATATCTCTCTTTTGCAAAGAGATAGGCATTGGAAAATTCAGGGCTATGCCGTGTAGATGATGGCCTAACAGGAGGCTTTAAAATTTTCTTTCTAGTGTCCTTCGTTTGGGAGAAAAATGCAAAGGTACATTGCAGCTTTTCCTTGCCGATATCTCTCTTTTGCAAAGAGATAGGCATTGGAAAATTCAGGGCTATAACGTGTAGATGAAGCACTAACAGGAGGCTTTAAAATTTTCATTCTTGTGTCTTTCGTTTGGGAGAAAAATGCAAAGGTTCAATACAGCTTTTCCTTGCCAATATCTCTCTTTTGCAAAGAGATAGGCATTGGAAAATTCAGGGCTATGCCGTGTAGATGATGGCCTAACAGGAGGCTTTAAAATTTTCTTTCTAGTGTCCTTCGTTTGGGAGAAAAATGCAAAGGTACATTGCAGCTTTTCCTTGCCGATATCTCTCTTTTGCAAAGAGATAGGCATTGGAAAATTCAGGGCTATGCCGTGTAGATGATGGCCTAACAGGAGGCTTTAAAATTTTCTTTCTAGTGTCCTTCGTTTGGGAGAAAAATGCAAAGGTACATTGCAGCTTTTCCTTGCCGATATCTCTCTTTTGCAAAGAGATAGGCATTGGAAAATTCAGGGCTATAACGTGTAGATGAAGCACTAACAGGAGGCTTTAAAATTTTAATTCTAGTGTCCTTCGTTTGGGAGAAAAATGCAAAGGTTCAATACAGCTTTTCCTTGCCAATATCTCTCTTTTGCAAAGAGATAGGCATTGGAAAATTCAGGGCTATGCCGTGTAGATGATGGCCTAACAGGAGGCTTTAAAATTTTCTTTCTAGTGTCCTTCGTTTGGGAGAAAAATGCAAAGGTACATTGCAGCTTTTCCTTGCCGATATCTCTCTTTTGCAAAGAGATAGGCATTGGAAAATTCAGGGCTATAACGTGTAGACGAAGCACTAACAGGAGGCTTTAAAATTTTCATTCTATTGTCCTTCGTTTGGGAGAAAAATGCAAAGGTACATTGCAGCTTTTCCTTGCCGATATCTCTCTTTTGCAAAGAGATAGGCATTGGAAAATTCAGGGCTATGCCGTGTAGATGATGGCCTAACAGGAGGCTTTAAAATTTTCTTTCTAGTGTCCTTCGTTTGGGAGAAAAATGCAAAGGTACAATACAGCTTTTCCTTGCCGATATCTCTCTTTTGCAAAGAGGTAGGCATTGGAAAATTCAGGGCTATAACGTGTAGATGAAGCACTAACAGGAGGCTTTAAAATTTTCATTCTAGTGTCTTTCGTTTGGGAGAAAAATGCAAAGGTACAATACAGCTTTTCCTTGCCGATATCTCTCTTTTGCAAAGAGATAGGCATTGGAAAATTCAGGGCTATAACGTGTAGATGAAGCACTAACAGGAGGCTTTAAAATTTTAATTCTAGTGTCCTTCGTTTGGGAGAAAGATGCAAAGGTTCAATACAGATTTTCCTTGCCAATATCTCTCTTTTGCAAAGAGATAGGCATTGGAAAATTCAGGGCTATGCCGTGTAGATGATGGCCTAAGAGGAGGCTTTAAAATTTTCTTTCTAGTGTCCTTCGTTTGGGAGAAAAATGCAAAGGTACATTGCAGCTTTTCCTTGCCGATATCTCTCTTTTGCAAAGAGATAGGCATTGGAAAATTCAGGGCTATGCCGTGTAGATGATGGCCTAACAGGAGGCTTTAAAATTTTCTTTCTAGTGTCCTTCGTTTGGGAGAAAAATGCAAAGGTACATTGCAGCTTTTCCTTGCCGATATCTCTCTTTTGCAAAGAGATAGGCATTGGAAAATTCAGGGCTATAACGTGTAGATGAAGCACTAACAGGAGGCTTTAAAATTTTCATTCTTGTGTCTTTCGTTTGGGAGAAAAATGCAAAGGTACAATACAGCTTTTCCTTGCCGATATCTCTCTTTTGCAAAGAGATAGGCATTGGAAAATTCAGGGCTATAACGTGTAGATGAAGCACTAACAGGAGGCTTTAAAATTTTCATTCTAGTGTCCTTCGTTTGGGAGAAAAATGCAAAGGTACAATGCAGCTTTTCCTTGCCAATATCTCTCTTTTGCAAAGAGATAGGCATTGGAAAATTCAGGGCTATAACGTGTAGATGAAGCAGTAACAGGAGGTTTTAAAATTTTCATTCTTGTGTCTTTCGTTTGTGAGAAAAATGCAAAGGTTCAATACAGCTTTTCCTTGCCAATATCTCTCTTTTGCAAAGAGATAGGCATTGGAAAATTCAGGGCTATGCCGTGTAGATGATGGCCTAACAGGAGGCTTTAAAATTTACTTTCTAGTGTCCTTCGTTTGGGAGAAAAATGCAAAGGTACATTGCAGCTTTTCCTTGCCGATATCTCTCTTTTGCAAAGAGATAGGCATTGGAAAATTCAGGGCTATAACGTGTAGACGAAGCACTAACAGGAGGCTTTAAAATTTTCATTCTATTGTCCTTCGTTTGGGAGAAAAATGCAAAGGTACATTGCAGCTTTTCCTTGCCGATATCTCTCTTTTGCAAAGAGATAGGCATTGGAAAATTCAGGGCTATGCCGTGTAGATGATGGCCTAACAGGAGGCTTTAAAATTTTCTTTCTAGTGTCCTTCGTTTGGGAGAAAAATGCAAAGGTACAATACAGCTTTTCCTTGCCGATATCTCTCTTTTGCAAAGAGATAGGCATTGGAAAATTCAGGGCTATAACGTGTAGATGAAGCACTAACAGGAGGCTTTAAAATTTTCATTCTTGTGTCTTTCGTTTGGGAGAAAAATGCAAAGGTACAATGCAGCTTTTCCTTGCCGATATCTCTCTTTTGCAAAGAGATAGGCATTGGAAAATTCAGGGCTATAACGTGTAGATGAAGCACTAACAGGAGGCTTTAAAATTTTCATTCTAGTGTCCTTCGTTTGGGAGAAAAATGCCAAGGTACAATGCAGCTTTTCCTTGCCGATATCTCTCTTTTGCAAAGAGATAGGCATTGGAAAATTCAGGGCTATAACGTGTAGATGAAGCACTAACAGGAGGCTTTAACATTTTCATTCTAGTGTCCTTCGTTTGGGAGAAAAATGCAAAGGTACAATGCAGCTTTTCCTTGCCGATATCTCTCTTTTGCAAAGAGATAGGCATTGGAAAATTCAGGGCTATAACGTGTAGATGAAGCACTAACAGGAGGCTTTAAAATTTTCTTTCTAGTGTCCTTCGTTTGGGAGAAAAATGCAAAGGTACATTGCAGCTTTTCCTTGCCGATATCTCTCTTTTGCAAAGAGATAGGCATTGGAAAATTCAGGGCTATTACGTGTAGACGAAGCACTAACAGGAGGCTTTAAAATTTTCATTCTATTGTCCTTCGTTTGGGAGAAAAATGCAAAGGTACATTGCAGCTTTTCCTTGCCGATATCTCTCTTTTGCAAAGAGATAGGCATTGGAAAATTCAGGGCTATGCCGTGTAGATGATGGCCTAACAGGAGGCTTTAAAATTTTCATTCTTGTGTCTTTCGTTTGGGAGAAAAATGCAAAGGTACAATGCAGCTTTTCCTTGCCGATATCTCTCTTTTGCAAAGAGATAGGCATTGGAAAATTCAGGGCTATAACGTGTAGATGAAGCACTAACAGGAGGCTTTAAAATTTTCATTCTAGTGTCCTTCGTTTGGGAGAAAAATGCCAAGGTACAATGCAGCTTTTCCTTGCCGATATCTCTCTTTTGCAAAGAGATAGGCATTGGAAAATTCAGGGCTATAACGTGTAGATGAAGCACTAACAGGAGGCTTTAACATTTTCATTCTAGTGTCCTTCGTTTGGGAGAAAAATGCCAAGGTACAATATAGCTTTTCCTTGCCGATATCTCTCTTTTGCAAAGAGATAGGCATTGGAAAATTCAGGGCTATAACGTGTAGATGAAGCACTAACAGGAGGCTTTAAAATTTTCTTTCTAGTGTCCTTCGTTTGGGAGAAAAATGCAAAGGTACATTGCAGCTTTTCCTTGCCGATATCTCTCTTTTGCAAAGAGATAGGCATTGGAAAATTCAGGGCTATTACGTGTAGACGAAGCACTAACAGGAGGCTTTAAAATTTTCATTCTATTGTCCTTCGTTTGGGAGAAAAATGCAAAGGTACATTGCAGCTTTTCCTTGCCGATATCTCTCTTTTGCAAAGAGATAGGCATTGGAAAATTCAGGGCTATGCCGTGTAGATGATGGCCTAACAGGAGGCTTTAAAATTTTCTTTCTAGTGTCCTTCGTTTGGGAGAAAAATGCAAAGGTACAATACAGCTTTTCCTTGCCGATATCTCTCTTTTGCAAAGAGATAGGCATTGGAAAATTCAGGGCTATAACGTGTAGATGAAGCACTAACAGGAGGCTTTAAAATTTTCATTCTTGTGTCTTTCGTTTGGGAGAAAAATGCAAAGGTACAATACAGCTTTTCCTTGCCGATATCTCTCTTTTGCAAAGAGATAGGCATTGGAAAATTCAGGGCTATAACGTGTAGATGAAGCACTAACAGGAGGCTTTAAAATTTTCATTCTAGTGTCCTTCGTTTGGGAGAAAAATGCTAAGGTACAATGCAGCTTTTCCTTGCCGATATCTCTCTTTTGCAAAGAGATAGGCATTGGAAAATTCAGGGCTATAACGTGTAGATGAAGCACTAACAGGAGGCTTTAAAATTTTCATTCTAGTGTCTTTCGTTTGGGAGAAAAATGCAAAGGTACAATACAGCTTTTCCTTGCCGATATCTCTCTTTTGCAAAGAGATAGGCATTGGAAAATTCAGGGCTATAACGTGTAGATGAAGCACTAACAGGAGGCTTTAAAATTTTAATTCTAGTGTCCTTCGTTTGGGAGAAAAATGCAAAGGTTCAATACAGCTTTTCCTTGCCAATATCTCTCTTTTGCAAAGAGATAGGCATTGGAAAATTCAGGGCTATGCCGTGTAGATGATGACCTAACAGGAGGCTTTAAAATTTTCTTTCTAGTGTCCTTCGTTTGGGAGAAAAATGCAAAGGTACATTGCAGCTTTTCCTTGCCGATATCTCTCTTTTGCAAAGAGATAGGCATTGGAAAATTCAGGGCTATAACGTGTAGACGAAGCACTAACAGGAGGCTTTAAAATTTTCATTCTATTGTCCTTCGTTTGGGAGAAAAATGCAAAGGTACATTGCAGCTTTTCCTTGCCGATATCTCTCTTTTGCAAAGAGATAGGCATTGGAAAATTCAGGGCTATGCCGTGTAGATGATGACCTAACAGGAGGCTTTAAAATTTTCATTCTAGTGTCCTTCGTTTGGGAGAAAAATGCTAAGGTACAATACAGCTTTTCCTTGCCGATATCTCTCTTTTGCAAAGAGATAGGCATTGGAAAATTCAGGGCTATAACGTGTAGATGAAGCACTAACAGGAGGCTTTAAAATTTTAATTCTAGTGTCCTTCGTTTGGGAGAAAAATGCAAAGGTTCAATACAGCTTTTCCTTGCCAATATCTCTCTTTTGCAAAGAGATAGGCATTGGAAAATTCAGGGCTATGCCGTGTAGATGATGGCCTAACAGGAGGCTTTAAAATTTTCTTTCTAGTGTCCTTCGTTTGGGAGAAAAATGCAAAGGTACATTGCAGCTTTTCCTTGCCGATATCTCTCTTTTGCAAAGAGATAGGCATTGGAAAATTCATGGCTATAACGTGTAGACGAAGCACTAACAGGAGGCTTTAAAATTTTCATTCTATTGTCCTTCGTTTGGGAGAAAAATGCAAAGGTACATTGCAGCTTTTCCTTGCCGATATCTCTCTTTTGCAAAGAGATAGGCATTGGAAAATTCAGGGATATGCCGTGTAGATGATGGCCTAACAGGAGGCTTTAAAATTTTCTTTCTAGTGTCCTTCGTTTGGGAGAAAAATGCAAAGGTACAATACAGCTTTTCCTTGCCGATATCTCTCTTTTGCAAAGAGGTAGGCATTGGAAAATTCAGGGCTATAACGTGTAGATGAAGCACTAACAGGAGGCTTTAAAATTTTCATTCTAGTGTCTTTCGTTTGGGAGAAAAATGCAAAGGTACAATACAGCTTTTCCTTGCCGATATCTCTTTTTTGCAAAGAGATAGGCATTGGAAAATTCAGGGCTATAACGTGTAGATGAAGCACTAACAGGAGGCTTTAAAATTTTCATTCTTGTGTCTTTCGTTTGGGAGAAAAATGCAAAGGTACAATACAGCTTTTCCTTGCCGATATCTCTCTTTTGCAAAGAGATAGGCATTGGAAAATTCAGGGCTATAACGTGTAGATGAAGCACTAACAGGAGGCTTTAACATTTTCATTCTAGTGTCCTTCGTTTGGGAGAAAAATGCAAAGGTACAATGCAGCTTTTCCTTGCCGATATCTCTCTTTTGCAAAGAGATAGGCATTGGAAAATTCAGGGCTATAACGTGTAGATGAAGCACTAACAGGAGGCTTTAAAATTTTCATTCTAGTGTCCTTCGTTTGGGAGAAAAATGCAAAGGTACATTGCAGCTTTTCCTTGCCGATATCTCTCTTTTGCAAAGAGATAGGCATTGGAAAATTCAGGACTATAACGTGTAGATGAAGCACTAACAGGAGGCTTTAAAATTGTCATTCTAGTGTCCTTCGTTTGGGAGAAAAATGGAAAGGTACAATGCAGCTTTTCATTGCCGATATCTCTCCTTTGCAAAGAGATAGGCATTGGAAAATTCAGGGCTATAACGTGTAGATGAAGAACTAACAGGAGGCTTTAAAATTTTCATTCTAGTGTCTTTCGTTTGGGAGAAAAATGCAAAGGTACAATACAGCTTTTCCTTGCCGATATCTCTCTTTTGCAAAGAGATAGGCATTGGAAAATTCAGGGCTATAACGTGTAGATGAAGCACTAACAGGAGGCTTTAAAATTTTAATTCAAGTGTCCTTCGTTTGGGAGAAAAATGCAAAGGTTCAATACAGCTTTTCCTTGCCAATATCTCTCGTTTGCAAAGAGATAGGCATTGGAAAATTCAGGGCTATGCCGTGTAGATGATGGCCTAACAGGAGGCTTTAAAATTTTCTTTCTAGTGTCCTTCGTTTGGGAGAAAAATGCAAAGGTACATTGCAGCTTTTCCTTGCCGATATCTCTCTTTTGCAAAGAGATAGGCATTGGAAAATTCAGGGCTATGCCGTGTAGATGATGGCCTAACAGGAGGCTTTAAAATTTTCTTTCTAGTGTCCTTCGTTTGGGAGAAAAATGCAAAGGTACATTGCAGCTTTTCCTTGCCGATATCTCTCTTTTGCAAAGAGATAGGCATTGGAGAATTCAGGGCTATTACGTGTAGATGAAGCACTAACAGGAGGCTTTAAAATTTTCATTCTAGTGTCTTTCGTTTGGGAGAAAAATTCAAAGGTACAATACAGCTTTTCCTTGCCGATATCTCTCTTTTGCAAAGAGATAGGCATTGGAAAATGAAGGGCTATAACGTGTAGATGAAGCACTAACAGGAGGCTTTAAAATTTTAATTCTAATGTCCTTCGTTTGGGAGAAAAATGCAAAGGTTCAATACAGCTTTTCCTTGCCAATATCTCTCTTTTGCAAAGAGATAGGCATTGGAAAATTCAGGGCTATGCCGTGTAGATGATGGCCTAACAGGAGGCTTTAAAATTTTCTTTCTAGTGTCCTTCGTTTGGGAGAAAAATGCAAAGGTACAATACAGCTTTTCCTTGCCGATATCTCTCTTTTGCAAAGAGATAGGCATTGGAAAATTCAGGGCTATAACGTGTAGATGAAGCACTAACAGGAGGCCTTAAAATTTTCATTCTATTGTCCTTCGTTTGGGAGAAAAATGCAAAGGTACATTGCAGCTTTTCCTTGCCGATATCTCTCTTTTGCAAAGAGATAGGCATTGGAAAATTCAGGGCTATGCCGTGTAGATGATGGCCTAACAGGAGGCTTTAAAATTTTCTTTCTAGTGTCCTTCGTTTGGGAGAAAAATGCAAAGGTACAATACAGCTTTTCCTTGCCGATATCTCTCTTTTGCAAAGAGATAGGCATTGGAAAATTCAGGGCTATAACGAGTAGATGAAGCACTAACAGGAGGCTTTAAAATTTTCATTCTTGTGTCTTTCGTTTGGGAGAAAAATGCAAAGGTTCAATACAGCTTTTCCTTGCCAATATCTCTCTTTTGCAAAGAGATAGGCATTGGAAAATTCAGGGCTATGCCGTGTAGATGATGGCCTAACAGGAGGCTTTAAAATTTTCTTTCTAGTGTCCTTCGTTTGGGAGAAAAATGCAAAGGTACATTGCAGCTTTTCCTTGCCGATATCTCTCTTTTGCAAAGAGATAGGCATTGGAAAATTCAGGGCTATGCCGTGTAGATGATGGCCTAACAGGAGGCTTTAAAATTTTCTTTCTAGTGTCCTTCGTTTGGGAGAAAAATGCAAAGGTACATTGCAGCTTTTCCTTGCCGATATCTCTCTTTTGCAAAGAGATAGGCATTGGAAAATTCAGGGCTATAACGTGTAGATGAAGCACTAACAGGAGGCTTTAAAATTTTAATTCTAGTGTCCTTCGTTTGGGAGAAAAATGCAAAGGTTCAATACAGCTTTTCCTTGCCAATATCTCTCTTTTGCAAAGAGATAGGCATTGGAAAATTCAGGGCTATGCCGTGTAGATGATGGCCTAACAGGAGGCTTTAAAATTTTCTTTCTAGTGTCCTTCGTTTGGGAGAAAAATGCAAAGGTACATTGCAGCTTTTCCTTGCCGATATCTCTCTTTTGCAAAGAGATAGGCATTGGAAAATTCAGGGCTATAACGTGTAGACGAAGCACTAACAGGAGGCTTTAAAATTTTCATTCTATTGTCCTTCGTTTGGGAGAAAAATGCAAAGGTACATTGCAGCTTTTCCTTGCCGATATCTCTCTTTTGCAAAGAGATAGGCATTGGAAAATTCAGGGCTATGCCGTGTAGATGATGGCCTAACAGGAGGCTTTAAAATTTTCTTTCTAGTGTCCTTCGTTTGGGAGAAAAATGCAAAGGTACAATACAGCTTTTCCTTGCCGATATCTCTCTTTTGCAAAGAGGTAGGCATTGGAAAATTCAGGGCTATAACGTGTAGATGAAGCACTAACAGGAGGCTTTAAAATTTTCATTCTAGTGTCTTTCGTTTGGGAGAAAAATGCAAAGGTACAATACAGCTTTTCCTTGCCGATATCTCTCTTTTGCAAAGAGATAGGCATTGGAAAATTCAGGGCTATAACGTGTAGATGAAGCACTAACAGGAGGCTTTAAAATTTTAATTCTAGTGTCCTTCGTTTGGGAGAAAGATGCAAAGGTTCAATACAGATTTTCCTTGCCAATATCTCTCTTTTGCAAAGAGATAGGCATTGGAAAATTCAGGGCTATGCCGTGTAGATGATGGCCTAAGAGGAGGCTTTAAAATTTTCTTTCTAGTGTCCTTCGTTTGGGAGAAAAATGCAAAGGTACATTGCAGCTTTTCCTTGCCGATATCTCTCTTTTGCAAAGAGATAGGCATTGGAAAATTCAGGGCTATAACGTGTAGATGAAGCACTAACAGGAGGCTTTAACATTTTCATTCTAGTGTCCTTCGTTTGGGAGAAAAATGCAAAGGTACAATGCAGCTTTTCCTTGCCGATATCTCTCTTTTGCAAAGAGATAGGCATTGGAAAATTCAGGGCTATAACGTGTAGATGAAGCACTAACAGGAGGCTTTAAAATTTTCATTCTAGTGTCCTTCGTTTGGGAGAAAAATGCAAAGGTACATTGCAGCTTTTCCTTGCCGATAGCTCTCTTTTGCAAAGAGATAGGCATTGGAAAATTCAGGACTATAACGTGTAGATGAAGCACTAACAGGAGGCTTTAAAATTGTCATTCTAGTGTCCTTCGTTTGGGAGAAAAATGGAAAGGTACAATGCAGCTTTTCATTGCCGATATCTCTCCTTTGCAAAGAGATAGGCATTGGAAAATTCAGGGCTATAACGTGTAGATGAAGAACTAACAGGAGGCTTTAAAATTTTCATTCTAGTGTCTTTCGTTTGGGAGAAAAATGCAAAGGTACAATACAGCTTTTCCTTGCCGATATCTCTCTTTTGCAAAGAGATAGGCATTGGAAAATTCAGGGCTATAACGTGTAGATGAAGCACTAACAGGAGGCTTTAAAATTTTAATTCAAGTGTCCTTCGTTTGGGAGAAAAATGCAAAGGTTCAATACAGCTTTTCCTTGCCAATATCTCTCGTTTGCAAAGAGATAGGCATTGGAAAATTCAGGGCTATGCCGTGTAGATGATGGCCTAACAGGAGGCTTTAAAATTTTCTTTCTAGTGTCCTTCGTTTGGGAGAAAAATGCAAAGGTACATTGCAGCTTTTCCTTGCCGATATCTCTCTTTTGCAAAGAGATAGGCATTGGAAAATTCAGGGCTATGCCGTGTAGATGATGGCCTAACAGGAGGCTTTAAAATTTTCTTTCTAGTGTCCTTCGTTTGGGAGAAAAATGCAAAGGTACATTGCAGCTTTTCCTTGCCGATATCTCTCTTTTGCAAAGAGATAGGCATTGGAGAATTCAGGGCTATTACGTGTAGATGAAGCACTAACAGGAGGCTTTAAAATTTTCATTCTAGTGTCTTTCGTTTGGGAGAAAAATTCAAAGGTACAATACAGCTTTTCCTTGCCGATATCTCTCTTTTGCAAAGAGATAGGCATTGGAAAATGAAGGGCTATAACGTGTAGATGAAGCACTAACAGGAGGCTTTAAAATTTTAATTCTAATGTCCTTCGTTTGGGAGAAAAATGCAAAGGTTCAATACAGCTTTTCCTTGCCAATATCTCTCTTTTGCAAAGAGATAGGCATTGGAAAATTCAGGGCTATGCCGTGTAGATGATGGCCTAACAGGAGGCTTTAAAATTTTCTTTCTAGTGTCCTTCGTTTGGGAGAAAAATGCAAAGGTACAATACAGCTTTTCCTTGCCGATATCTCTCTTTTGCAAAGAGATAGGTATTGGAAAATTCAGGGCTATAACGTGTAGATGAAGCACTAACAGGAGGCTTTAAAATTTTCATTCTATTGTCCTTCGTTTGGGAGAAAAATGCAAAGGTACATTGCAGCTTTTCCTTGCCGATATCTCTCTTTTGCAAAGAGATAGGCATTGGAAAATTCAGGGCTATGCCGTGTAGATGATGGCCTAACAGGAGGCTTTAAAATTTTCTTTCTAGTGTCCTTCGTTTGGGAGAAAAATGCAAAGGTACAATACAGCTTTTCCTTGCCGATATCTCTCTTTTGCAAAGAGATAGGCATTGGAAAATTCAGGGCTATAACGAGTAGATGAAGCACTAACAGGAGGCTTTAAAATTTTCATTCTTGTGTCTTTCGTTTGGGAGAAAAATGCAAAGGTTCAATACAGCTTTTCCTTGCCAATATCTCTCTTTTGCAAAGAGATAGGCATTGGAAAATTCAGGGCTATGCCGTGTAGATGATGGCCTAACAGGAGGCTTTAAAATTTTCTTTCTAGTGTCCTTCGTTTGGGAGAAAAATGCAAAGGTACATTGCAGCTTTTCCTTGCCGATATCTCTCTTTTGCAAAGAGATAGGCATTGGAAAATTCAGGGCTATGCCGTGTAGATGATGGCCTAACAGGAGGCTTTAAAATTTTCTTTCTAGTGTCCTTCGTTTGGGAGAAAAATGCAAAGGTACATTGCAGCTTTTCCTTGCCGATATCTCTCTTTTGCAAAGAGATAGGCATTGGAAAATTCAGGGCTATAACGTGTAGATGAAGCACTAACAGGAGGCTTTAAAATTTTAATTCTAGTGTCCTTCGTTTGGGAGAAAAATGCAAAGGTTCAATACAGCTTTTCCTTGCCAATATCTCTCTTTTGCAAAGAGATAGGCATTGGAAAATTCAGGGCTATGCCGTGTAGATGATGGCCTAACAGGAGGCTTTAAAATTTTCTTTCTAGTGTCCTTCGTTTGGGAGAAAAATGCAAAGGTACATTGCAGCTTTTCCTTGCCGATATCTCTCTTTTGCAAAGAGATAGGCATTGGAAAATTCAGGGCTATAACGTGTAGACGAAGCACTAACAGGAGGCTTTAAAATTTTCATTCTATTGTCCTTCGTTTGGGAGAAAAATGCAAAGGTACATTGCAGCTTTTCCTTGCCGATATCTCTCTTTTGCAAAGAGATAGGCATTGGAAAATTCAGGGCTATGCCGTGTAGATGATGGCCTAACAGGAGGCTTTAAAATTTTCTTTCTAGTGTCCTTCGTTTGGGAGAAAAATGCAAAGGTACAATACAGCTTTTCCTTGCCGATATCTCTCTTTTGCAAAGAGATAGGCATTGGAAAATTCAGGGCTATAACGTGTAGATGAAGCACTAACAGGAGGCTTTAAAATTTTAATTCTAGTGTCCTTCGTTTGGGAGAAAGATGCAAAGGTTCAATACAGATTTTCCTTGCCAATATCTCTCTTTTGCAAAGAGATAGGCATTGGAAAATTCAGGGCTATGCCGTGTAGATGATGGCCTAAGAGGAGGCTTTAAAATTTACTTTCTAGTGTCCTTCGTTTGGGAGAAAAATGCAAAGGTACATTGCAGCTTTTCCTTGCCGATATCTCTCTTTTGCAAAGAGATAGGCATTGGAAAATTCAGGGCTATGCCGTGTAGATGATGGCCTAACAGGAGGCTTTAAAATTTTCTTTCTAGTGTCCTTCGTTTGGGAGAAAAATGCAAAGGTACATTGCAGCTTTTCCTTGCCGATATCTCTCTTTTGCAAAGAGATAGGCATTGGAAAATTCAGGGCTATAACGTGTAGATGAAGCACTAACAGGAGGCTTTAAAATTTTCATTCTTGTGTCTTTCGTTTGGGAGAAAAATGCAAAGGTACAATACAGCTTTATCTTGCCGATATCTCTCTTTTGCAAAGAGATAGGCATTGGAAAATTCAGGGCTATAACGTGTAGATGAAGCACTAACAGGAGGCTTTAAAATTTTCATTCTAGTGTCCTTCGTTTGGGAGAAAAATGCAAAGGTACAATGCAGCTTTTCCTTGCCAATATCTCTCTTTTGCAAAGAGATAGGCATTGGAAAATTCAGAACTATAACGTGTAGATGAAGCACTAACAGGAGGCTTTAAAATTTTCATTCTAGTGTCCTTCGTTTGGGAGAAAAATGCAAAGGTACAATGCAGCTTTTCCTTGCCGATATCTCTCTTTTGCAAAGAGATAGGCATTGGAAAATTCAGGGCTATAACGTGTAGATGAAGCACTAACAGGAGGCTTTAAAATTTTCATTCTAGTGTCTTTCGTTTGGGAGAAAAATGCAAAGGTTCAATACAGCTTTTCCTTGCCAATATCTCTCTTTTGCAAAGAGATAGGCATTGGAAAATTCAGGGCTATGCCGTGTAGATGATGGCCTAACAGGAGGCTTTAAAATTTTCTTTCTAGTGTCCTTCGTTTGGGAGAAAAATGCAAAGGTACATTGCAGCTTTTCCTTGCCGATATCTCTCTTTTGCAAAGAGATAGGCATTGGAAAATTCAAGGCTATGCCGTGTAGATGATGGCCTAACAGGAGGCTTTAAAATTTTCTTTCTAGTGTCCTTCGTTTGGGAGAAAAATGCAAAGGTACAATACAGCTTTTCCTTGCCAATATCTCTCTTTTGCAAAGAGATAGGCATTGGAAAATTCAGGGCTATGCCGTGTAGATGATGGCCTAACAGGAGGCTTTAAAATTTTCTTTCTAGTGTCCTTCGTTTGGGAGAAAAATGCAAAGGTACATTGCAGCTTTTCCTTGCCGATATCTCTCTTTTGCAAAGAGATAGGCATTGGAAAATTCAGGGCTATAACGTGTAGATGAAGCACTAACAGGAGGCTTTAAAATTTTAATTCTAGTGTCCTTCGTTTGGGAGAAAAATGCAAAGGTTCAATACAGCTTTTCCTTGCCAATATCTCTCTTTTGCAAAGAGATAGGCATTGGAAAATTCAGGGCTATGCCGTGTAGATGATGGCCTAACAGGAGGCTTTAAAATTTTCTTTCTAGTGTCCTTCGTTTGGGAGAAAAATGCAAAGGTACATTGCAGCTTTTCCTTGCCGATATCTCTCTTTTGCAAAGAGATAGGCATTGGAAAATTCAGGGCTATGCCGTGTAGATGATTGCCTAACAGGAGGCTTTAAAATTTTCTTTCTAGTGTCCTTCGTTTAGGAGAAAAATGCAAAGGTACATTGCAGCTTTTCCTTGCCGATATCTCTCTTTTGCAAAGAAATAGGCATTGGAAAATTCAGGGCTATGCCGTGTAGATGATGGCCTAACAGGAGGCTTTAACATTTTCTTTCTAGTGTCCTTCGTTTGGGAGAAAAATGCAAAGGTACATTGCAGCTTTTCCTTGCCGATATCTCTCTTTTGCAAAGAGATAGGCATTGGAAAATTCAGGGCTATAACGTGTAGACGAAGCACTAACAGGAGGCTTTAAAATTTTCATTCTATTGTCCTTCGTTTGGGAGAAAAATGCAAAGGTACATTGCAGCTTTTCCTTGCCGATATCTCTCTTTTGCAAAGAGATAGGCATTGAAAAATTCAGGGCTATGCCGTGTAGATGATGGCCTAACAGGAGGCTTTAAAATTTTCTTTCTAGTGTCCTTCGTTTGGGAGAAAAATGCAAAGGTACATTGCAGCTTTTCCTTGCCGATATCTCTCTTTTGCAAAGAGATAGGCATTGGAAAATTCAGGGCTATAACGTGTAGACGAAGCACTAACAGGAGGCCTTAAAATTTTCATTCTATTGTCCTTCGTTTGGGAGAAAAATGCAAAGGTACATTGCAGCTTTTCCTTGCCGATATCTCTCTTTTGCAAAGAAATAGGCATTGGAAAATTCAGGGCTATGCCGTGTAGATGATGGCCTAACAGGAGGCTTTAACATTTTCTTTCTAGTGTCCTTCGTTTGGGAGAAAAATGCAAAGGTACATTGCAGCTTTTCCTTGCCGATATCTCTCTTTTGCAAAGAGATAGGCATTGGAAAATTCAGGGCTATAACGTGTAGACGAAGCACTAACAGGAGGCTTTAAAATTTTCATTCTATTGTCCTTCGTTTGGGAGAAAAATGCAAAGGTACATTGCAGCTTTTCCTTGCCGATATCTCTCTTTTGCAAAGAGATAGGCATTGGAAAATTCAGGGCTATGCCGTGTAGATGATGGCCTAACAGGAGGCTTTAAAATTTTCTTTCTAGTGTCCTTCGTTTGGGAGAAAAATGCAAAGGTACATTGCAGCTTTTCCTTGCCGATATCTCTCTTTTGCAAAGAGATAGGCATTGGAGAATTCAGGGCTATTACGTGTAGATGAAGCACTAACAGGAGGCTTTAAAATTTTCATTCTAGTGTCTTTCGTTTGGGAGAAAAATTCAAAGGTACAATACAGCTTTTCCTTGCCGATATCTCTCTTTTGCAAAGAGATAGGCATTGGAAAATTCAGGGCTATAACGTGTAGATGAAGCACTAACAGGAGGCTTTAAAATTTTAATTCAAGTGTCCTTCGTTTGGGAGAAAAATGCAAAGGTTCAATACAGCTTTTCCTTGCCAATATCTCTCGTTTGCAAAGAGATAGGCATTGGAAAATTCAGGGCTATGCCGTGTAGATGATGGCCTAACAGGAGGCTTTAAAATTTTCTTTCTAGTGTCCTTCGTTTGGGAGAAAAATGCAAAGGTACATTGCAGCTTTTCCTTGCCGATATCTCTCTTTTGCAAAGAGATAGGCATTGGAAAATTCAGGGCTATGCCGTGTAGATGATGGCCTAACAGGAGGCTTTAAAATTTTCTTTCTAGTGTCCTTCGTTTGGGAGAAAAATGCAAAGGTACATTGCAGCTTTTCCTTGCCGATATCTCTCTTTTGCAAAGAGATAGGCATTGGAGAATTCAGGGCTATTACGTGTAGATGAAGCACTAACAGGAGGCTTTAAAATTTTCATTCTAGTGTCTTTCGTTTGGGAGAAAAATTCAAAGGTACAATACAGCTTTTCCTTGCCGATATCTCTCTTTTGCAAAGAGATAGGCATTGGAAAATGAAGGGCTATAACGTGTAGATGAAGCACTAACAGGAGGCTTTAAAATTTTAATTCTAATGTCCTTCGTTTGGGAGAAAAATGCAAAGGTTCAATACAGCTTTTCCTTGCCAATATCTCTCTTTTGCAAAGAGATAGGCATTGGAAAATTCAGGGCTATGCCGTGTAGATGATGGCCTAACAGGAGGCTTTAAAATTTTCTTTCTAGTGTCCTTCGTTTGGGAGAAAAATGCAAAGGTACAATACAGCTTTT
>NW_026968812.1:15000-20000 GCF_028390025.1 Pseudophryne corroboree
TGATGATGATGATGATGATGATGATGATGTCATAAAGATAATGTTGTCCAAAATAGTGATAATGTCACAATGGTGAAGATATCATAATTGTGATAATGATGATGATGATGATGATGATGTCATAATGATAATTATTTCCAAAATAGTGATAATGTCATAATGGTGTTCATGTCATAATGGTGATGTCATAATAGTGATGATGTCACAATGGTGAAGATATCATAATTGTGATGATGATGATGATGATGATGATAATGATGAAGATGATGATGTCATAATGATAATGTTGTCACAATAGTGATAATGTCATAATGGTGTTCATGTCATAAAAGTGATTATGTCATAATAGTGATGATGTCACAATGGTGAAGATATCATAACTGTGATGATGATGATGATGATGATGTTGTCCAAAATAGTTATAATGTCATAATGGTGTTCATGTCATAATGGTGATGTCATAATAGTGATGATGTCACAATGGTGAAGATATCATAATGATGATGATGATGATGATGATGATGATGTCATAAAGATAATGTTGTCCAAAATAGTGATAATGTCACAATGGTGAAGATATCATAATTGTGATAATGATGATGATGATGATGATGATGATGATGTCATAATGATAATTATGTCCAAAATAGTGATACAGTCATAATGGTGTTCATGTCATAATGGTGATGTCATAATAGTGATGATGTCACAATGGTGAAGATATGATGATGATGATGATGATGATGATGTCATAAAGATAATGTTGCCCAAAATAGTGATAATGTCATAATGGTGTTCATGTCATAATGGTGATGTCATAATAGTGATGATGTCACAATGGTGAAGATATCATAATTATGATGATGATGTTGATGATGATGATGCCACAATAGTGATAATGTCATAATGGTGTAAAGGTCATAATGGTGATGATGTCATAATAGTGATGATGTCACAATGGTGAAGATATCATAATTGTGATGATGATGATGATGATGATGATGATGATGATGATGATGATGATGATGTCATAATGATATTGTTGTCACAAGAGTGATAAAGTCATAATGGTGTTTATGTCATAATGGTGATGATGTCAAAATAGTGATGATGTCACAATGGTGAAGATATCATAACTGTGATGATGATGATGATGATGTTGTCCAAAATAGTTATAATGTCATAATGGTGATGTCATAATAGTGATGATGTCACAATGGTGAAGATATCATAATGATGATGATGATGATGATGATGATGTCATAAAGATAATGTTGTCCAAAATAGTGATAATGTCACAATGGTGAAGATATCATAATTGTGATAATGATGATGATGATGATGATGATGATGTCATAATGATAATTATGTCCAAAATAGTGATAAAGTCATAATGGTGTTCATGTCATTATGGTGATGTCATAATAGTGGTGATGTCACAATGGTGAAGATATGATGATGATGATGATGATGATGATGATGTCATAAAGATAATGTTGTCCAAAATAGTGATAATGTCATAATGGTGTTCATGTCATAATGGTGATGTCATAATAGTGATGATGTCACAATGGTGAAGATATCATAATTATGATGATGATGTTGATGATGATGATGTCACAATAGTGATAATGTCATAATGGTGTAAATGTCATAATGGTGATGATGTCATAATAGTGATGATGTCACAATGGTGAAGATATCATAATTGTGATGATGATGATGATGACGATGATGATGATGATGATGATGTCATAATGATAATGTCACAATAGTGATAATGTCATAATGGTGTTCATGTCATAAAGGTGATTATGTCATAATAGTGATGATGTCACAGTGGTGAAGATATCATAACTGTGATGATGATGATGATGATGATGATGATGATGTTGTCCAAAATAGTTATAATGTCATAATGGTGTTCATGTCATAATGGTGATGTCATAATAGTGATGATGTCACAATGGTGAAGAAATCATGATGATGATGATGATGATGATGATGATGATGATGTCATAAAGATTATGTTGTCCAAAATAGTGATAATGTCATAATGGTGTTCATGTCATAATGGTGATGTCATAATAGTGATGATGTCACAATGGTGAAGATATCATAATTATGATGATGATGTTGATGATGATGTCACAATAGTGATAATGTCATAATGGTGTAAATGTCATAATGGTGATGATGTCATAATAGTGATGATGTCACAATGGTGAAGATATCATAATTGTGATGATGATGATGATGTCATAATGATAATGTTGTCACAATAGTGATAATGTCATAATGATGTTCATGTCATAAAGGTGATTATGTCATAATAGTGATGATGTCACAATGGTGAAGATATCATAATTGTGATGATGTTGATGATGATGATGATGATGATGATGATGATGATGATGATGTCAGAATGATAATGTTGTCACAATAGTGATAATGTCATAATGGTGTTCATGTCATAAAGGTGATTATGTCATAATAGTGATGATGTCACAATGGTGAAGATATCATAACTGTGATGATGATGATGATGATGATGATGATGATGTCCAAAATAGTTATAATGTCATAATGGTGTTCATGTCATAATGGTGATGTCATAATAGTGATGATGTCACAATGGTGAAGATATTATAATGATGATGATGATGATGATGATGATGATGTCATAAAGATTATGTTGTCCAAAATAGTGATAATGTCATAATGGTGTTCATGTCATAATGGTGATGTCATAATAGTGATGATGTCACAATGGTGAAGATATCATAATTATGATGATGATGTTGATGATGATGATGATGTCACAATAGTGATAATGTCATAATGGTGTAAATGTCATAATGGTGATGATGTCATAATAGTGATGATGTCACAATGGTGAAGATATCATAATTGTGATGATGATGATGATGATGATGATGATGATGATGATGATGATGATGTCATAATGATAATGTTGTCACAATAGTGATAATGTCATAATGGTGTTCATGTCATAAAGGTGATTATGTCATAATAGTGATGATGTCACAATGGTGAAGATATAATAATTGTGATGATGATGATGATGATGTCATAATGATAATGTTGTCAAAATAGTGATAATGTCATAATGGTATTCATGTCATAATGGTGATGTCATAATAGTTATGATGTCACAATGGTGAAGATATAATGATGATGATGATGATGATGATGATGTCATAAAGATAATGTTGTCCAAAATAGTGATAATGTCATAATGGTGTTCATGTCATAATGGTGATGTCATAATAGTGATGATGTCACAATGGTGAAGATATCATAATTATGATGATGATGTTGATGATGATGATTATGTCACAATAGTGATAATGTCATAATGGTGTAAATGTCATAATGGTGATGATGTCATAATAGTGATGATGATGATGATGATGATGATGATGATGTCATAATGATAATGTTGTCACAATAGTGATAATGTCATAATGATGTTCATGTCATAAAGGTGATTATGTCATAATAGTGATGATGTCACAATGGTGAAGATATCATAATTGTGATGATGATGATGATGATGATGATGTCATAATGATAATGTTGTCACAATAGTGATAATGTCATAATGGTGTTCATGTCATAAAGGTGATTATGTCATAATAGTGATGATGTCACAATGGTGAAGATATCATAACTGTGATGATGATGATGATGATGTCCAAAATAGTTATAATGTCATAATGGTGTTCATGTCATAATGGTGATGTCATAATAGTGATGATGTCACAATGGTGAAGATATGATGATGATGTCATAAAGATTATGTTGTCCAAAATAGTGATAATGTCATAATGGTGTTCATGTCATAATGGTGATGTCATAATAGTGATGATGTCACAATGGTGAAGATATCATAATTGTGATGATGATGATGATGATGATAATGATGAAGATGATGATGTCATAATGATAATGTTGTCACAATAGTGATGATGTCACAATGGTGAAGATATCATAATTATGATGATGATGATGTTGATGATGATGATTATGTCACAATAGTGATAATGTCATAATGGTGTAAATGTCACAATGGTGAAGATATCATAATTGTGATGATGATGATGATGATGATGATGATGATGTCATAATGATAATGTTGTCACAATAATGATAATGTCATAATGATGTTCATGTCATAAAGGTGATTATGTCATAATAGTGATGATGTCACAATGGTGAAGATATCATAATTGTGATGATGATGATGATGATGATGTCATAATGATAATGTTGTCACAATAGTGATAATGTCATAATGGTGTTCATGTCATAAAGGTGATTATGTCATAATAGTGATGATGTCACAATGGTGAAGATATCATAACTGTGATGATGATGATGATGATGTCCAAAATAGTTATAATGTCATAATGGTGTTCATGTCATAATGGTGATGTCATAATAGTGATGATGTCACAATGGTGAAGATATGATGATGATGTCATAAAGATTATGTTGTCCAAAATAGTGATAATGTCATAATGGTGTTCATGTCATAATGGTGATGTCATAATAGTGATGATGTCACAATGGTGAAGATATCATAATTATGATGATGATGTTGATGATGATGATGTCACAATAGTGATAATGTCATAATGGTGTAAATGTCATAATGGTGATGATGTCATAATAGTGATGATGTCACAATGGTGAAGATATCATAATTGTGATGATGATGATGATGATGATGATGATGATGATGTCCAAAATAGTTATAATGTCATAATGGTGTTCATGTCATAATGGTGATGTCATAATAGTGATGATGTCACAATGGTGAAGATATCATAATGATGATGATGATGATGATGTCATAAAGATTATGTTGTCCAAAATAGTGATAATGTCATAATGGTGTTCATGTCATAATGGTGATGTCATAATAGTGATGATGTCACAATGGTGAAGATATCATAATTATGATGATGATGTTG
>NW_026968813.1:0-68000 GCF_028390025.1 Pseudophryne corroboree
ACGAAGGATACTAGAAAGATAATTTTAAAGCCTCCTGTTAGGCCGTCATCTACACGACATAGCCCTGAATTTTCCAAAGCGCAGCTCTTTGCAAAAGAGAGATATTGGCAAGGAAAAGCTGTCTTGTACCTTTGCATTTTTCTCCCAAACCAAGGACACTAGAAAGAAAATTTTAAAGCCTCCTGTTAGGCCATCATCTACACGACATAGCCCTGAATTTTCCAATGCGTAGCTCTTTGCAAAAGAGAGATATTGGCAAGGAAAATCTGTCTTGTACCTTTGCATTTTTCTCCCAAACGAAGGACACTAGAAAGAAAATTTTAAAGCCTCCTGTTAGGCCATCATCTACACGACATAGCCCTGAATTTTCCAATGCGCAGCTCTTTGCAAAAGAGAGATATTGGCAAGGAAAAGCTGTCTTGTACCTTTGCATTTTTCTCCCAAACGAAGGACACTAGAAAGAAAATTTTAAAGCCTCTTGTTAGGCCATCATCTACACGGTATAGCCCTGAATTTTCCAATGCGCAGCTCTTTGCAAAAGAGAGATATTGGCAAGGAAAATCTGTCTTGTACCTTTGCATTTTTCTCCCAAACGAAGGACACTAGAAAGAAAATTTTAAAGCCTCCTGTTAGGCCATCATCTACACGACATAGCCCTGAATTTTCCAATGCGCAGCTCTTTGCAAAAGAGAGATATTGGCAAGGAAAAGCTGTCTTGTACCTTTGCATTTTTCTCCCAAACGAAGGACACTAGAAAGAAAATTTTAAAGCCTCTTGTTAGGCCATCATCTACACGGCATAGCCCTGAATTTTCCAATGCGCAGCTCTTTGCAAAAGAGAGATATTGGCAAGGAAAAGCTGTCTGGTACCTTTGCATTTTTCTCCCAAACGAAGGACACTAGAAAGAAAATTTTCAAGCCTCCTGTTAGGCCATCATCTACACGGCATAGCCCTGAATTTTCCAATGCGCAGCTCTTTGCAAAAGAGAGATATTGGCAAGGAAAAGCTGTCTTGTACCTTTGCATTTTTCTCCCAAACGAAGGACACTAGAATGAAAATTTGAAAGCCTCCTGTTAGTGCTTCATCTACACGGCATAGCCCTGAATTTTCCAATGCGTAGCTCTTTGCAAAAGAGAGATATTGGTAAGGAAAAGCTGTCTTGTACCTTTGCATTTTTCTCCCAAACGAAGGACACTAGAAAGAAAATTTTAAAGCCTCCTGTTAGTGCTTCATCTACACGGTATAGCCCTGAATTTTCCAATGCGCAGCTCTTTGCAAAAGAGAGATATTGGCAAGGAAAAGCTGTCTTGTACCTTTGCATTTTTCTCCCAAACGAAGGACACTAGAATTAAAATTTTAAAGCCTCCTGTTAGTGCTTCATCTACACGGCATAGCCCTGAATTTTCCAATGCGTAGCTCTTTGCAATAGAGAGATATTGGCAAGGAAAAGCTGTCTTGTACCTTTGCATTTTTCTCCCAAACGAAGGACACTAGAAAGAAAATTTTAAAGCCTCCTGTTAGGCCATCATCTACACGACATAGCCCTGAATTTTCCAATGCGTAGCTCTTTGCAAAAGAGAGATATTGGCAAGGAAAAGCTGTCTTGTACCTTTGCATTTTTCTCCCAAACGAAGGACACTAGAAATATAATTTTAAAGCCTCCTGTTAGGCCATCATCTACACGACATAGCCCTGAATTTTCCAATGCGCAGCTCTTTGCAAAAGAGAGATATTGGCAAGGAAAAGCTGTCTTGTACCTTTGCATTTTTCTCCCAAACGAAGGACACTAGAAAGATAATTTTAAAGCCTCCTGTTAGGCCATCATCTACACGACATAGCCCTGAATTTTCCAAAGCGCAGCTCTTTGCAAAAGAGAGATATTGGCAAGGAAAAGCTGTCTTGTACCTTTGCATTTTTCTCCCAAACCAAGGACACTAGAAAGAAAATTTTAAAGCCTCCTGTTAGGCCATCATCTACACAACATAGCCCTGAATTTTCCAATGCGTAGCTCTTTGCAAAAGAGAGATATTGGCAAGGAAAAGCTGTCTTGTACCTTTGCATTTTTCTCCCAAACGAAGGACACTAGAAAGAAAATTTTAAAGCCTCCTGTTAGGCCATCATCTACACGGCATAGCCCTGAATTTTCCAATGCGCAGCTCTTTCCAAAGGAGAGATATTGGCAAGGAAAAGCTGTCTTGTACCTTTGCATTTTTCTCCCAAACGAAGGACACTAGAATGAAAATTTTAAAGCCTCCTGATAGTGCTTCATCTACACGGTATAGCCCTGAATTTTCCAATGCGCAGCTCTTTGCAAAAGAGAGATATTGGCAAGGAAAAGCTGTCTTGTACCTTTGCATTTTTCTCCCAAACGAAGGACACTACAAAGATAATTTTAAAGTCTCCTGTTAGGCCATCATCTACACGACATAGCCCTGAATTTTCCAATGCGCAGCTCTTTGCAAAAGAGAGATATTGGCAAGGAAAAGCTGTCTTGTACCTTTGCATTTTTCTCCCAAACGAAGGACACTAGAAAGAAAATGTTAAAGCCTCCTGTTAGGCCATCATCTACACGACATAGCCCTGAATTTTCCAATGCGCAGCTCTTTGCAAAAGAGAGATATTGGCAAGGAAAAGCTGTCTTGTACCTTTGCATTTTTCTCCCAAACGAAGGACACTAGAAAGAAAATTTTAAAGCCTCCTGTTAGGCCATCATCTACACGACATAGCCCTGAATTTTCCAATGCGCAGCTCTTTGCAAAAGAGAGATATTGGCAAGGAAAAGCTGTCTTGTACCTTTGCATTTTTCTCCCAAACGAAGGACACTAGAAAGAAAATTTTCAAGCCTCCTGTTAGGCCATCATCTACACGGCATAGCCCTGAATTTTCCAATGCGCAGCTCTTTGCAAAAGAGAGATATTGGCAAGGAAAAGCTGTCTTGTACCTTTGCATTTTTCTCCCAAACGAAGGACACTAGAATGAAAATTTGAAAGCCTCCTGTTAGTGCTTCATCTACACGGCATAGCCCTGAATTTTCCAATGCGTAGCTCTTTGCAAAAGAGAGATATTGGTAAGGAAAAGCTGTCTTGTACCTTTGCATTTTTCTCCCAAACGAAGGACACTAGAAAGAAAATTTTAAAGCCTCCTGTTAGTGCTTCATCTACACGGTATAGCCCTGAATTTTCCAATGCGCAGCTCTTTGCAAAAGAGAGATATTGGCAAGGAAAAGCTGTCTTGTACCTTTGCATTTTTCTCCCAAACGAAGGACACTAGAATTAAAATTTTAAAGCCTCCTGTTAGTGCTTCATCTACACGGCATAGCCCTGAATTTTCCAATGCGTAGCTCTTTGCAATAGAGAGATATTGGCAAGGAAAAGCTGTCTTGTACCTTTGCATTTTTCTCCCAAACGAAGGACACTAGAAAGAAAATTTTAAAGCCTCCTGTTAGGCCATCATCTACACGACATAGCCCTGAATTTTCCAATGCGTAGCTCTTTGCAAAAGAGAGATATTGGCAAGGAAAAGCTGTCTTGTACCTTTGCATTTTTCTCCCAAACGAAGGACACTAGAAATATAATTTTAAAGCCTCCTGTTAGGCCATCATCTACACGACATAGCCCTGAATTTTCCAATGCGCAGCTCTTTGCAAAAGAGAGATATTGGCAAGGAAAAGCTGTCTTGTACCTTTGCATTTTTCTCCCAAACGAAGGACACTAGAAAGATAATTTTAAAGCCTCCTGTTAGGCCATCATCTACACGACATAGCCCTGAATTTTCCAAAGCGCAGCTCTTTGCAAAAGAGAGATATTGGCAAGGAAAAGCTGTCTTGTACCTTTGCATTTTTCTCCCAAACCAAGGACACTAGAAAGAAAATTTTAAAGCCTCCTGTTAGGCCATCATCTACACAACATAGCCCTGAATTTTCCAATGCGTAGCTCTTTGCAAAAGAGAGATATTGGCAAGGAAAAGCTGTCTTGTACCTTTGCATTTTTCTCCCAAACGAAGGACACTAGAAAGAAAATTTTAAAGCCTCCTGTTAGGCCATCATCTACACGGCATAGCCCTGAATTTTCCAATGCGCAGCTCTTTCCAAAGGAGAGATATTGGCAAGGAAAAGCTGTCTTGTACCTTTACATTTTTCTCCCAAACGAAGGACACTAGAATGAAAATTTTAAAGCCTCCTGATAGTGCTTCATCTACACGGTATAGCCCTGAATTTTCCAATGCGCAGCTCTTTGCAAAAGAGAGATATTGGCAAGGAAAAGCTGTCTTGTACCTTTGCATTTTTCTCCCAAACGAAGGACACTACAAAGATAATTTTAAAGTCTCCTGTTAGGCCATCATCTACACGACATAGCCCTGAATTTTCCAATGCGCAGCTCTTTGCAAAAGAGAGATATTGGCAAGGAAAAGCTGTCTTGTACCTTTGCATTTTTCTCCCAAACGAAGGACACTAGAAAGAAAATTTTAAAGCCTCCTGTTAGGCCATCATCTACACGACATAGCCCTGAATTTTCCAATGCGCAGCTCTTTGCAAAAGAGAGATATTGGCAAGGAAAAGCTGTCTTGTACCTTTGCATTTTTCTCCCAAACGAAGGACACTAGAAAGAAAATTTTAAAGCCTCCTGTTAGGCCATCATCTACACGACATAGCCCTGAATTTTCCAATGCGCAGCTCTTTGCAAAAGAGAGATATTGGCAAGGAAAAGCTGTCTTGTACCTTTGCATTTTTCTCCCAAACGAAGGACACTAGAAAGAAAATTTTAAAGCCTCTTGTTAGGCCATCATCTACACGGCATAGCCCTGAATTTTCCAATGCGCAGCTCTTTGCAAAAGAGAGATATTGGCAAGGAAAAGCTGTCTTGTACCTTTGCATTTTTCTCCCAAACGAAGGACACTAGAAAGAAAATTTTCAAGCCTCCTGTTAGGCCATCATTTACACGGCATAGCCCTGAATTTTCCAATGCGCAGCTCTTTGCAAAAGAGAGATATTGGCAAGGAAAAGCTGTCTTGTACCTTTGCATTTTTCTCCCAAACG
The DNA here is from genome assembly GCF_028390025.1 of Pseudophryne corroboree. Classification (NCBI taxonomy): domain Eukaryota; kingdom Metazoa; phylum Chordata; class Amphibia; order Anura; family Myobatrachidae; genus Pseudophryne; species Pseudophryne corroboree. The sequence goes on from NW_026968813.1 coordinate 5,036, forward strand.
AAGGACACTAGAATGAAAATTTGAAAGCCTCCTGTTAGTGCTTCATCTACACGGCATAGCCCTGAATTTTCCAATGCGTAGCTCTTTGCAAAAGAGAGATATTGGTAAGGAAAAGCTGTCTTGTACCTTTGCATTTTTCTCCCAAACGAAGGACACTAGAAAGAAAATTTTAAAGCCTCCTGTTAGGCCATCATCTACACGGCATAGCCCTGAATTTTCCAATGCGCAGCTCTTTGCAAATGAGAGATATTGGCAAGGAAAAGCTGTCTTGTACCTTTGCATTTTTCTCCCAAACGAAGGACACTAGAATGAAAATTTTAAAGCCTCCTGATAGTGCTTCATCTACACGGTATAGCCCTGAATTTTCCAATGCGCAGCTCTTTGCAAAAGAGAGATATTGGCAAGGAAAAGCTGTCTTGTACCTTTGCATTTTTCTCCCAAACGAAGGACACTAGAAAGAAAATTTTAAAGCCTCCTGTTAGGCCATCATCTACACGACATAGCCCTGAATTTTCCAATGCGTAGCTCTTTGCAAAAGAGAGATATTGGCAAGGAAAAGCTGTCTTGTACCTTTGCATTTTTCTCCCAAACGAAGGACACTAGAAAGAAAATTTTAAAGCCTCCTGTTAGGCCATCATCTACACGACATAGCCCTGAATTTTCCAATGCGTAGCTCTTTGCAAAAGAGAGATATTGGCAAGGAAAAGCTGTCTTGTACCTTTGCATTTTTCTCCCAAACGAAGGACACTAGAAATATAATTTTAAAGCCTCCTGTTAGGCCATCATCTACACGACATAGCCCTGAATTTTTCAATGCGCAGCTCTTTGCAAAAGAGAGATATTGGCAAGGAAAAGCTGTCTTGTACCTTTGCATTTTTCTCCCAAACGAAGGACACTAGAAAGAAAATTTTAAAGCCTCCTGTTAGGCCATCATCTACACCACATAGCCCTGAATGTTCCAATGCGCAGCTCTTTGCAAAAGAGAGATATTGGCAAGGAAAAGCTGTCTTGTACCTTTGCATTTTTCTCCCAAACGAAGGACACTAGAAAGAAAATTTTAAAGCCTCCTGTTAGGCCATCATCTACACGACATAGCCCTGAATTTTCCAATGCGTAGCTCTTTGCAAAAGAGAGATATTGGCAAGGAAAAGCTGTCTTGTACCTTTGCATTTTTCTCCCAAACGAAGGACACTAGAAATATAATTTTAAAGCCTCCTGTTAGGCCATCATCTACACGACATAGCCCTGAATTTTTCAATGCGCAGCTCTTTGCAAAAGAGAGATATTGGCAAGGAAAAGCTGTCTTGTACCTTTGCATTTTTCTCCCAAACGAAGGACACTAGAAAGATAATTTTAAAGCCTCCTGTTAGGCCGTCATCTACACGACATAGCCCTGAATTTTCCAAAGCGCAGCTCTTTGCAAAAGAGAGATATTGGCAAGGAAAAGCTGTCTTGTACCTTTGCATTTTTCTCCCAAACCAAGGACACTAGAAAGAAAATTTTAAAGCCTCCTGTTAGACCATCATCTACACGACATAGCCCTGAATTTTCCAATGCGTAGCTCTTTGCAAAAGAGAGATATTGGCAAGGAAAAGCTGTCTTGTACCTTTGCATTTTTCTCCCAAACGAAGGACACTAGAAAGAAAATTTTAAAGCCTCCTGTTAGGCCATCATCTACACGGCATAGCCCTGAATTTTCCAATGCGCAGCTCTTTGCAAATGAGAGATATTGGCAAGGAAAAGCTGTCTTGTACCTTTGCATTTTTCTCCCAAACGAAGGACACTAGAATGAAAATTTTAAAGCCTCCTGATAGTGCTTCATCTACACGGTATAGCCCTGAATTTTCCAATGCGCAGCTCTTTGCAAAAGAGAGATATTGGCAAGGAAAAGCTGTCTTGTACCTTTGCATTTTTCTCCAAAACGAAGGACACTACAAAGATAATTTTAAAGTCTCCTGTTAGGCCATCATCTACACGACATAGCCCTGAATTTTCCAATGCGCATCTCTTTGCAAAAGAGAGATATTGGCAAGGAAAAGCTGTCTTGTACCTTTGCATTTTTCTCCCAAACGAAGGACACTAGAAAGAAAATTTTAAAGCCTCCTGTTAGGCCATCATCTACACGACATAGCCCTGAATTTTCCAATGCGCAGCTCTTTGCAAAAGAGAGATATTGGCAAGGAAAATCTGTCTTGTACCTTTGCATTTTTCTCCCAAACGAAGGACACTAGATAGAAAATTTTAAAGCCTCCTGTTAGGCCATCATCTACACGACATAGCCCTGAATTTTCCAATGCGCAGCTCTTTGCAAAAGAGAGATATTGGCAAGGAAAAGCTGTCTTGTACCTTTGCATTTTTCTCCCAAACGAAGGACACTAGAAAGAAAATTTTAAAGCCTCTTGTTAGGCCATCATCTACACGGCATAGCCCTGAATTTTCCAATGCGCAGCTCTTTGCAAAAGAGAGATATTGGCAAGGAAAAGCTGTCTTGTACCTTTGCATTTTTCTCCAAAACGAAGGACACTACAAAGATAATTTTAAAGTCTCCTGTTAGGCCATCATCTACACGACATAGCCCTGAATTTTCCAATGCGCATCTCTTTGCAAAAGAGAGATATTGGCAAGGAAAAGCTGTCTTGTACCTTTGCATTTTTCTCCCAAACGAAGGACACTAGAAAGAAAATTTTCAAGCCTCCTGTTAGGCCATCATCTACACGGCATAGCCCTGAATTTTCCAATGCGCAGCTCTTTGCAAAAGAGAGATATTGGCAAGGAAAAGCTGTCTTGTACCTTTGCATTTTTCTCCCAAACGAAGGACACTAGAATGAAAATTTGAAAGCCTCCTGTTAGTGCTTCATCTACACGGCATAGCCCTGAATTTTCCAATGCGTAGCTCTTTGCAAAAGAGAGATATTGGTAAGGAAAAGCTGTCTTGTACCTTTGCATTTTTCTCCCAAACGAAGGACACTAGAAAGAAAATTTTAAAGCCTCCTGTTAGTGCTTCATCTACACGGTATAGCCCTGAATTTTCCAATGCGCAGCTCTTTGCAAAAGAGAGATATTGGCAAGGAAAAGCTGTCTTGTACCTTTGCATTTTTCTCCCAAACGAAGGACACTAGAATTAAAATTTTAAAGCCTCCTGTTAGTGCTTCATCTACACGGCATAGCCCTGAATTTTCCAATGCGTAGCTCTTTGCAATAGAGAGATATTGGCAAGGAAAAGCTGTCTTGTACCTTTGCATTTTTCTCCCAAACGAAGGACACTAGAAAGAAAATTTTAAAGCCTCCTGTTAGGCCATCATCTACACGACATAGCCCTGAATTTTCCAATGCGTAGCTCTTTGCAAAAGAGAGATATTGGCAAGGAAAAGCTGTCTTGTACCTTTGCATTTTTCTCCCAAACGAAGGACACTAGAAATATAATTTTAAAGCCTCCTGTTAGGCCATCATCTACACGACATAGCCCTGAATTTTCCAATGCGCAGCTCTTTGCAAAAGAGAGATATTGGCAAGGAAAAGCTGTCTTGTACCTTTGCATTTTTCTCCCAAACGAAGGACACTAGAAAGATAATTTTAAAGCCTCCTGTTAGGCCATCATCTACACGACATAGCCCTGAATTTTCCAAAGCGCAGCTCTTTGCAAAAGAGAGATATTGGCAAGGAAAAGCTGTCTTGTACCTTTGCATTTTTCTCCCAAACGAAGGACACTAGAATGAAAATTTTAAAGCCTCCTGATAGTGCTTCATCTACACGGTATAGCCCTGAATTTTCCAATGCGCAGCTCTTTGCAAAAGAGAGATATTGGCAAGGAAAAGCTGTCTTGTACCTTTGCATTTTTCTCCCAAACGAAGGACACTACAAAGATAATTTTAAAGTCTCCTGTTAGGCCATCATCTACACGACATAGCCCTGAATTTTCCAATGCGCAGCTCTTTGCAAAAGAGAGATATTGGCAAGGAAAAGCTGTCTTGTACCTTTGCATTTTTCTCCCAAACGAAGGACACTAGAAAGAAAATTTTAAAGCCTCCTGTTAGGCCATCATCTACACGACATAGCCCTGAATTTTCCAATGCGCAGCTCTTTGCAAAAGAGAGATATTGGCAAGGAAAAGCTGTCTTGTACCTTTGCATTTTTCTCCCAAACGAAGGACACTAGAAAGAAAATTTTAAAGCCTCCTGTTAGGCCATCATCTACACGACATAGCCCTGAATTTTCCAATGCGCAGCTCTTTGCAAAAGAGAGATATTGGCAAGGAAAAGCTGTCTTGTACCTTTGCATTTTTCTCCCAAACGAAGGACACTAGAAAGAAAATTTTAAAGCCTCTTGTTAGGCCATCATCTACACGGCATAGCCCTGAATTTTCCAATGCGCAGCTCTTTGCAAAAGAGAGATATTGGCAAGGAAAAGCTGTCTTGTACCTTTGCATTTTTCTCCCAAACGAAGGACACTAGAAAGAAAATTTTCAAGCCTCCTGTTAGGCCATCATTTACACGGCATAGCCCTGAATTTTCCAATGCGCAGCTCTTTGCAAAAGAGAGATATTGGCAAGGAAAAGCTGTCTTGTACCTTTGCATTTTTCTCCCAAACGAAGGACACTAGAATGAAAATTTGAAAGCCTCCTGTTAGTGCTTCATCTACACGGCATGGCCCTGAATTTTCCAATGCGTAGCTCTTTGCAAAAGAGAGATATTGGTAAGGAAAAGCTGTCTTGTACCTTTGCATTTTTCTCCCAAACGAAGGACACTAGAAAGAAAATTTTAAAGCCTCCTGTTAGGCCATCATCTACACGGCATAGCCCTGAATTTTCCAATGCGCAGCTCTTTGCAAATGAGAGATATTGGCAAGGAAAAGCTGTCTTGTACCTTTGCATTTTTCTCCCAAACGAAGGACACTAGAATGAAAATTTTAAAGCCTCCTGATAGTGCTTCATCTACACGGTATAGCCCTGAATTTTCCAATGCGCAGCTCTTTGCAAAAGAGAGATATTGGCAAGGAAAAGCTGTCTTGTACCTTTGCATTTTTCTCCCAAACGAAGGACACTAGAAAGAAAATTTTAAAGCCTCCTGTTAGGCCATCATCTACACGACATAGCCCTGAATTTTCCAATGCGTAGCTCTTTGCAAAAGAGAGATATTGGCAAGGAAAAGCTGTCTTGTACCTTTGCATTTTTCTCCCAAACGAAGGACACTAGAAAGAAAATTTTAAAGCCTCCTGTTAGGCCATCATCTACACGACATAGCCCTGAATTTTCCAATGCGTAGCTCTTTGCAAAAGAGAGATATTGGCAAGGAAAAGCTGTCTTGTACCTTTGCATTTTTCTCCCAAACGAAGGACACTAGAAATATAATTTTAAAGCCTCCTGTTAGGCCATCATCTACACGACATAGCCCTGAATTTTTCAATGCGCAGCTCTTTGCAAAAGAGAGATATTGGCAAGGAAAAGCTGTCTTGTACCTTTGCATTTTTCTCCCAAACGAAGGACACTAGAAAGAAAATTTTAAAGCCTCCTGTTAGGCCATCATCTACACCACATAGCCCTGAATTTTCCAATGCGCAGCTCTTTGCAAAAGAGAGATATTGGCAAGGAAAAGCTGTCTTGTACCTTTGCATTTTTCTCCCAAACGAAGGACACTAGAAAGAAAATTTTAAAGCCTCCTGTTAGGCCATCATCTACACGACATAGCCCTGAATTTTCCAATGCGTAGCTCTTTGCAAAAGAGAGATATTGGCAAGGAAAAGCTGTCTTGTACCTTTGCATTTTTCTCCCAAACGAAGGACACTAGAAATATAATTTTAAAGCCTCCTGTTAGGCCATCATCTACACGACATAGCCCTGAATTTTTCAATGCGCAGCTCTTTGCAAAAGAGAGATATTGGCAAGGAAAAGCTGTCTTGTACCTTTGCATTTTTCTCCCAAACGAAGGACACTAGAAAGATAATTTTAAAGCCTCCTGTTAGGCCGTCATCTACACGACATAGCCCTGAATTTTCCAAAGCGCAGCTCTTTGCAAAAGAGAGATATTGGCAAGGAAAAGCTGTCTTGTACCTTTGCATTTTTCTCCCAAACCAAGGACACTAGAAAGAAAATTTTAAAGCCTCCTGTTAGACCATCATCTACACGACATAGCCCTGAATTTTCCAATGCGTAGCTCTTTGCAAAAGAGAGATATTGGCAAGGAAAAGCTGTCTTGTACCTTTGCATTTTTCTCCCAAACGAAGGACACTAGAAAGAAAATTTTAAAGCCTCCTGTTAGGCCATCATCTACACGGCATAGCCCTGAATTTTCCAATGCGCAGCTCTTTGCAAATGAGAGATATTGGCAAGGAAAAGCTGTCTTGTACCTTTGCATTTTTCTCCCAAACGAAGGACACTAGAATGAAAATTTTAAAGCCTCCTGATAGTGCTTCATCTACACGGTATAGCCCTGAATTTTCCAATGCGCAGCTCTTTGCAAAAGAGAGATATTGGCAAGGAAAAGCTGTCTTGTACCTTTGCATTTTTCTCCAAAACGAAGGACACTACAAAGATAATTTTAAAGTCTCCTGTTAGGCCATCATCTACACGACATAGCCCTGAATTTTCCAATGCGCATCTCTTTGCAAAAGAGAGATATTGGCAAGGAAAAGCTGTCTTGTACCTTTGCATTTTTCTCCCAAACGAAGGACACTAGAAAGAAAATTTTAAAGCCTCCTGTTAGGCCATCATCTACACGACATAGCCCTGAATTTTCCAATGCGCAGCTCTTTGCAAAAGAGAGATATTGGCAAGGAAAATCTGTCTTGTACCTTTGCATTTTTCTCCCAAACGAAGGACACTAGATAGAAAATTTTAAAGCCTCCTGTTAGGCCATCATCTACACGACATAGCCCTGAATTTTCCAATGCGCAGCTCTTTGCAAAAGAGAGATATTGGCAAGGAAAAGCTGTCTTGTACCTTTGCATTTTTCTCCCAAACGAAGGACACTAGAAAGAAAATTTTAAAGCCTCTTGTTAGGCCATCATCTACACGGCATAGCCCTGAATTTTCCAATGCGCAGCTCTTTGCAAAAGAGAGATATTGGCAAGGAAAAGCTGTCTTGTACCTTTGCATTTTTCTCCAAAACGAAGGACACTACAAAGATAATTTTAAAGTCTCCTGTTAGGCCATCATCTACACGACATAGCCCTGAATTTTCCAATGCGCATCTCTTTGCAAAAGAGAGATATTGGCAAGGAAAAGCTGTCTTGTACCTTTGCATTTTTCTCCCAAACGAAGGACACTAGAAAGAAAATTTTAAAGCCTCCTGTTAGGCCATCATCTACACGACATAGCCCTGAATTTTCCAATGCGCAGCTCTTTGCAAAAGAGAGATATTGGCAAGGAAAATCTGTCTTGTACCTTTGCATTTTTCTCCCAAACGAAGGACACTAGATAGAAAATTTTAAAGCCTCCTGTTAGGCCATCATCTACACGACATAGCCCTGAATTTTCCAATGCGCAGCTCTTTGCAAAAGAGAGATATTGGCAAGGAAAAGCTGTATTGTACCTTTGCATTTTTCTCCCAAACGAAGGACACTAGAAAGAAAATTTTAAAGCCTCTTGTTAGGCCATCATCTACACGGCATAGCCCTGAATTTTCCAATGCGCAGCTCTTTGCAAAAGAGAGATATTGGCAAGGAAAAGCTGTCTTGTACCTTTGCATTTTTCTCCCAAACGAAGGACACTAGAAAGAAAATTTTCAAGCCTCCAGTTAGGCCATCATCTACACGGCATAGCCCTGAATTTTCCAATGCGCAGCTCTTTGCAAAAGAGAGATATTGGCAAGGAAAAGCTGTCTTGTACCTTTGCATTTTTCTCCCAAACGAAGGACACTAGAATGAAAATTTGAAAGCCTCCTGTTAGTGCTTCATCTACACGGCATAGCCCTGAATTTTCCAATGCGTAGCTCTTTGCAAAAGAGAGATATTGGCAAGGAAAAGCTGTCTTGTACCTTTGCATTTTTCTCCCAAACGAAGGACACTAGAAAGAAAATTTTAAAGCCTCCTGATAGTGCTTCATCTACACGGTATAGCCCTGAATTTTCCAATGCGCAGCTCTTTGCAAAAGAGAGATATTGGCAAGGAAAAGCTGTCTTGTACCTTTGCATTTTTCTCCCAAACGAAGGACACTAGAAAGAAAATTTTAAAGCCTCCTGTTAGGCCATCATCTACACGACATAGCCCTGAATTTTCCAATGCGTAGCTCTTTGCAAAAGAGAGATATTGGCAAGGAAAAGCTGTTTTGTACCTTTGCATTTTTCTCCCAAACGAAGGACACTAGAAAGAAAATTTTAAAGCATCCTGTTAGGCCATCATCTACACGACATAGCCCTGAATTTTCCAATGCGCAGCTCTTTGCAAAAGAGAGATATTGGCAAGGAAAAGCTGTCTTGTACCTTTGCATTTTTCTCCCAAACGAAGGACACTAGAATTAAAATTTTAAAGCCTCCTGTTAGGCCATCATCTACACGACATAGCCCTGAATTTTCCAATGCGCAGCTCTTTGCAAAAGAGAGATATTGGCAAGGAAAAGCTGTCTTGTACCTTTGCATTTTTCTCCCAAACGAAGGACACTAGAAAGAAAATTTTAAAGCCTCCTGTTAGGCCATCATCTACACGACATAGCCCTGAATTTTCCAATGCGCAGCTCTTTGCAAAAGAGAGATATTGGCAAGGAAAAGCTGTCTTGTACCTTTGCATTTTTCTCCCAAACGAAGGACACTAGAAAGAAAATTTTAAAGCCTCCTGTTAGGCCATCATCTACACGGCATAGCCCTGAATTTTCCAATGCGCAGCTCTTTCCAAAGGAGAGATATTGGCAAGGAAAAGCTGTCTTGTACCTTTGCATTTTTCTCCCAAACGAAGGACACTAGAATGAAAATTTTAAAGCCTCCTGATAGTGCTTCATCTACACGGTATAGCCCTGAATTTTCCAATGCGCAGCTCTTTGCAAAAGAGAGATATTGGCAAGGAAAAGCTGTCTTGTACCTTTGCATTTTTCTCCCAAACGAAGGACACTACAAAGATAATTTTAAAGTCTCCTGTTAGGCCATCATCTACACGACATAGCCCTGAATTTTCCAATGCGCAGCTCTTTGCAAAAGAGAGATATTGGCAAGGAAAAGCTGTCTTGTACCTTTGCATTTTTCTCCCAAACGAAGGACACTAGAAAGAAAATTTTAAAGCCTCCTGTTAGGCCATCATCTACACGACATAGCCCTGAATTTTCCAATGCGCAGCTCTTTGCAAAAGAGAGATATTGGCAAGGAAAAGCTGTCTTGTACCTTTGCATTTTTCTCCCAAACGAAGGACACTAGAAAGAAAATTTTAAAGCCTCCTGTTAGGCCATCATCTACACGACATAGCCCTGAATTTTCCAATGCGTAGCTCTTTGCAAAAGAGAGATATTGGCAAGGAAAAGCTGTCTTGTACCTTTGCATTTTTCGCCCAAACGAAGGACACTAGAAAGAAAATTTTAAAGCCTCCTGTTAGGCCATCATCTACACGGCATAGCCCTGAATTTTCCAATGCGCAGCTCTTTGCAAATGAGAGATATTGGCAAGGAAAAGCTGTCTTGTACCTTTGCATTTTTCTCCCAAACGAAGGACACTAGAATGAAAATTTTAAAGCCTCCTGATAGTGCTTCATCTACACGGTATAGCCCTGAATTTTCCAATGCGCAGCTCTTTGCTAAAGAGAGATATTGGCAAGGAAAAGCTGTCTTGTACCTTTGCATTTTTCTCCCAAACGAAGGACACTAGAAATATAATTTTAAAGCCTCCTGTTAGGCCATCATCTACACGACATAGCCCTGAATTTTTCAATGCGCAGCTCTTTGCAAAAGAGAGATATTGGCAAGGAAAAGCTGTCTTGTACCTTTGCATTTTTCTCCCAAACGAAGGACACTAGAAAGAAAATTTTAAAGCCTCCTGTTAGGCCATCATCTACACGACATAGCCCTGAATTTTCCAATGCGTAGCTCTTTGCAAAAGAGAGATATTGGCAAGGAAAAGCTGTCTTGTACCTTTGCATTTTTCGCCCAAACGAAGGACACTAGAAAGAAAATTTTAAAGCCTCCTGTTAGGCCATCATCTACACGGCATAGCCCTGAATTTTCCAATGCGCAGCTCTTTGCAAATGAGAGATATTGGCAAGGAAAAGCTGTCTTGTACCTTTGCATTTTTCTCCCAAACGAAGGACACTAGAATGAAAATTTTAAAGCCTCCTGATAGTGCTTCATCTACACGGTATAGCCCTGAATTTTCCAATGCGCAGCTCTTTGCAAAAGAGAGATATTGGCAAGGAAAAGCTGTCTTGTACCTTTGCATTTTTCTCCCAAACGAAGGACACTAGAATGAAAATTTGAAAGCCTCCTGTTAGTGCTTCATCTACACGGCATAGCCCTGAATTTTCCAATGCGTAGCTCTTTGCAAAAGAGAGATATTGGTAAGGAAAAGCTGTCTTGTACCTTTGCATTTTTCTCCCAAACGAAGGACACTAGAAAGAAAATTTTAAAGCCTCCTGTTAGTGCTTCATCTACACGGTATAGCCCTGAATTTTCCAATGCGCAGCTCTTTGCAAAAGAGAGATATTGGCAAGGAAAAGCTGTCTTGTACCTTTGCATTTTTCTCCCAAACGAAGGACACTAGAAAGAAAATTTTAAAGCCTCCTGTTAGGCCATCATCTACACGACATAGCCCTGAATTTTCCAATGCGTAGCTCTTTGCAAAAGAGAGATATTGGCAAGGAAAAGCTGTCTTGTACCTTTGCATTTTTCTCCCAAACGAAGGACACTAGAAATATAATTTTAAAGCCTCCTGTTAGGCCATCATCTACACGACATAGCCCTGAATTTTTCAATGCGCAGCTCTTTGCAAAAGAGAGATATTGGCAAGGAAAAGCTGTCTTGTACCTTTGCATTTTTCTCCCAAACGAAGGACACTAGAAAGAAAATTTTAAAGCCTCCTGTTAGGCCATCATCTACACGACATAGCCCTGAATTTTCCAATGCGTAGCTCTTTGCAAAAGAGAGATATTGGCAAGGAAAAGCTGTCTTGTACCTTTGCATTTTTCGCCCAAACGAAGGACACTAGAAAGAAAATTTTAAAGCCTCCTGTTAGGCCATCATCTACACGGCATAGCCCTGAATTTTCCAATGCGCAGCTCTTTGCAAATGAGAGATATTGGCAAGGAAAAGCTGTCTTGTACCTTTGCATTTTTCTCCCAAACGAAGGTCACTAGAATGAAAATTTTAAAGCCTCCTGATAGTGCTTCATCTACACGGTATAGCCCTGAATTTTCCAATGCGCAGCTCTTTGCAAAAGAGAGATATTGGCAAGGAAAAGCTGTCTTGTACCTTTGCATTTTTCTCCAAAACGAAGGACACTACAAAGATAATTTTAAAGTCTCCTGTTAGGCCATCATCTACACGACATAGCCCTGAATTTTCCAATGCGCATCTCTTTGCAAAAGAGAGATATTGGCAAGGAAAAGCTGTCTTGTACCTTTGCATTTTTCTCCCAAACGAAGGACACTAGAAAGAAAATTTTAAAGCCTCCTGTTAGGCCATCATCTACACGACATAGCCCTGAATTTTCCAATGCGCAGCTCTTTGCAAAAGAGAGATATTGGCAAGGAAAATCTGTCTTGTACCTTTGCATTTTTCTCCCAAACGAAGGACACTAGATAGAAAATTTTAAAGCCTCCTGTTAGGCCATCATCTACACGACATAGCCCTGAATTTTCCAATGCGCAGCTCTTTGCAAAAGAGAGATATTGGCAAGGAAAAGCTGTCTTGTACCTTTGCATTTTTCTCCCAAACGAAGGACACTAGAAAGAAAATTTTAAAGCCTCTTGTTAGGCCATCATCTACACGGCATAGCCCTGAATTTTCCAATGCGCAGCTCTTTGCAAAAGAGAGATATTGGCAAGGAAAAGCTGTCTTGTACCTTTGCATTTTTCTCCCAAACGAAGGACACTAGAAAGAAAATTTTCAAGCCTCCTGTTAGGCCATCATCTACACGGCATAGCCCTGAATTTTCCAATGTGCAGCTCTTTGCAAAAGAGAGATATTGGCAAGGAAAAGCTGTCTTGTACCTTTGCATTTTTCTCCCAAACGAAGGACACTAGAATGAAAATTTGAAAGCCTCCTGTTAGTGCTTCATCTACACGGCATAGCCCTGAATTTTCCAATGCGTAGCTCTTTGCAAAAGAGAGATATTGGTAAGGAAAAGCTGTCTTGTACCTTTGCATTTTTCTCCCAAACGAAGGACACTAGAAAGAAAATTTTAAAGCCTCCTGTTAGTGCTTCATCTACACGGTATAGCCCTGAATTTTCCAATGCGCAGCTCTTTGCAAAAGAGAGATATTGGCAAGGAAAAGCTGTCTTGTACCTTTGCATTTTTCTCCCAAACGAAGGACACTAGAAAGAAAATTTTAAAGCCTCCTGTTAGGCCATCATCTACACGACATAGCCCTGAATTTTCCAATGCGTAGCTCTTTGCAAAAGAGAGATATTGGCAAGGAAAAGCTGTTTTGTACCTTTGCATTTTTCTCCCAAACGAAGGACACTAGAAAGAAAATTTTAAAGCCTCCTGTTAGGCCATCATCTACACGACATAGCCCTGAATTTTCCAATGCGCAGCTCTTTGCAAAAGAGAGATATTGGCAAGGAAAAGCTGTCTTGTACCTTTGCATTTTTCTCCCAAACGAAGGACACTAGAATTAAAATTTTAAAGCCTCCTGTTAGGCCATCATCTACACGACATAGCCCTGAATTTTCCAATGCGCAGCTCTTTGCAAAAGAGAGATATTTTACAAGGAAAAGCTGTCTTGTACCTTTGCATTTTTCTCCCAAACGAAGGACACTAGAAAGAAAATTTTAAAGCCTCCTGTTAGGCCATCATCTACACGACATAGCCCTGAATTTTCCAATGCGCAGCTCTTTGCAAAAGAGAGATATTGGCAAGGAAAAGCTGTCTTGTACCTTTGCATTTTTCTCCCAAACGAAGGACACTAGAAAGAAACTTTTAAAGCCTCCTGTTTAGACCATCATCTACACGGCATAGCCGTGAATTTTCCAATGTGCAGCTCTTTGCAAAAGAGAGATATTGGCAAGGAAAAGCTGTCTTGTACCTTTGCATTTTTCTCCCAAACGAAGGACACTAGAATTAAAATTTTAAAGCCTCCTGTTTAGACCATCATCTACACGGCATAGCCATGAATTTTCCAATGCGCAGCTCTTTGCAAAAGAGAGATATTGGCAAGGAAAATCTGTCTTGTACCTTTGCATTTTTCTCCCAAACGAAGGACACTAGAAAGAAAATTTTAAAGCCTCCTGTTAGGCCATCATCTACACGACATAGCCCTGAATTTTCCAATGCGCAGCTCTTTGCAAAAGAGAGATATTGGCAAGGAAAAGCTGTCTTGTACCTTTGCATTTTTCTCCCAAACGAAGGACACTAGAAAGAAACTTTTAAAGCCTCCTGTTTAGACCATCATCTACACGGCATAGCCATGAATTTTCCAATGCGCAGCTCTTTGCAAAAGAGAGATATTGGCAAGGAAAAGCTGTCTTGTACCTTTGCATTTTTCTCCCAAACGAAGGACACTAGAAAGAAAATTTTAAAGCCTCCTGTTAGGCCATCATCTACACGACATAGCCCTGAATTTTCCAATGCGCAGCTCTTTGCAAAAGAGAGATATTGGCAAGGAAAATCTGTCTTGTACCTTTGCATTTTTCTCCCAAACGAAGGACACTAGAAAGAAAATTTTAAAGCCTCCTGTTAGGCCATCATCTACACGACATAGCCCTGAATTTTCCAATGCGCAGCTCTTTGCAAAAGAGAGATATTGGCAAGGAAAAGCTGTCTTGTACCTTTGCATTTTTCTCCCAAACGAAGGACACTAGAAAGAAAATTTTAAAGCCTCTTGTTAGGCCATCATCTACACGGCATAGCCCTGAATTTTCCAATGCGCAGCTCTTTGCAAAAGAGAGATATTGGCAAGGAAAAGCTGTCTTGTACCTTTGCATTTTTCTCCCAAACGAAGGACACTAGAAAGAACATTTTCAAGCCTCCTGTTAGGCCATCATCTACACGGCATAGCCCTGAATTTTCCAATGCGCAGCTCTTTGCAAAAGAGAGATATTGGCAAGGAAAAGCTGTCTTGTACCTTTGCATTTTTCTCCCAAACGAAGGACACTAGAATGAAAATTTGAAAGCCTCCTGTTAGTGCTTCATCTACACGGCATAGCCCTGAATTTTCCAATGCGTAGCTCTTTGCAAAAGAGAGATATTGGTAAGGAAAAGCTGTCTTGTACCTTTGCATTTTTCTCCCAAACGAAGGACACTAGAAAGAAAATTTTAAAGCCTCCTGTTAGTGCTTCATCTACACGACATAGCCCTGAATTTTCCAATGCGCAGCTCTTTGCAAAAGAGAGATATTGGCAAGGAAAAGCTGTCTTGTACCTTTGCATTTTTCTCCCAAACGAAGGACACTAGAATTAAAATTTTAAAGCCTCCTGTTAGGCCATCATCTACACGACATAGCCCTGAATTTTCCAATGCGCAGCTCTTTGCAAAAGAGAGATATTGGCAAGGAAAAGCTGTCTTGTACCTTTGCATTTTTCTCCCAAACGAAGGACACTAGAAAGAAAATTTTAAAGCCTCCTGTTAGGCCATCATCTACACGACATAGCCCTGAATTTTCCAATGCGCAGCTCTTTGCAAAAGAGAGATATTGGCAAGGAAAAGCTGTCTTGTACCTTTGCATTTTTCTCCCAAACGAAGGACACTAGAAAGAAACTTTTAAAGCCTCCTGTTTAGACCATCATCTACACGGCATAGCCATGAATTTTCCAATGCGCAGCTCTTTGCAAAAGAGAGATATTGGCAAGGAAAAGCTGTCTTGTACCTTTTCATTTTTCTCCCAAACGAAGGACAATAGAAAGAAAATTTTAAAGCCTCCTGTTTAGACCATCATCTACACGACATAGCCCTGAATTTTCCAATGCGCAGCTCTTTGCAAAAGAGAGATATTGGCAAGGAAAAGCTGTCTTGTACCTTTGCATTTTTCTCCCAAACGAAGGACACTAGAAAGAAAATTTTAAAGCCTCCTGTTAGGCCATCATCTACACGACATAGCCCTGAATTTTCCAATGCGCAGCTCTTTGCAAAAGAGAGATATTGGCAAGGAAAAGCTGTCTTGTACCTTTGCATTTTTCTCCCAAACGAAGGACACTAGAAAGATAATTTTAAAGCCTCCTGTTAGGCCATCATCTACACGACATAGCCCTGAATTTTCCAATGCACAGCTCTTTGCAAAAGAGAGATATTGGCAAGGAAAAGCTGTCTTGTACCTTTGCATTTTTCTCCCAAACGAAGGACACTAGAATTAAAATTTTAAAGCCTCCTGTTAGTGCTTCATCTACACGGCATAGCCCTGAATTTTCCAATGCGTAGCTCTTTGCAATAGAGAGATATTGGCAAGGAAAAGCTGTCTTGTACCTTTGCATTTTTCTCCCAAACGAAGGACACTAGAATTAAAATTTTAAAGCCTCCTGTTAGGCCATCATCTACACGACATAGCCCTGAATTTTCCAATGCGCAGCTCTTTGCAAAAGAGAGATATTGGCAAGGAAAAGCTGTCTTGTACCTTTGCATTTTTCTCCCAAACGAAGGACACTAGAAAGAAACTTTTAAAGCCTCCTGTTTAGACCATCATCTACACGGCATAGCCGTGAATTTTCCAATGTGCAGCTCTTTGCAAAAGAGAGATATTGGCAAGGAAAAGCTGTCTTGTACCTTTGCATTTTTCTCCCAAACGAAGGACACTAGAATTAAAATTTTAAAGCCTCCTGTTTAGACCATCATCTACACGGCATAGCCATGAATTTTCCAATGCGCAGCTCTTTGCAAAAGAGAGATATTGGCAAGGAAAATCTGTCTTGTACCTTTGCATTTTTCTCCCAAACGAAGGACACTAGAAAGAAAATTTTAAAGCCTCCTGTTAGGCCATCATCTACACGACATAGCCCTGAATTTTCCAATGCGCAGCTCTTTGCAAAAGAGAGATATTGGCAAGGAAAAGCTGTCTTGTACCTTTGCATTTTTCTCCCAAACGAAGGACACTAGAATTAAAATTTTAAAGCCTCCTGTTAGTGCTTCATCTACACGGCATAGCCCTGAATTTTCCAATGCGTAGCTCTTTGCAATAGAGAGATATTGGCAAGGAAAAGCTGTCTTGTACCTTTGCATTTTTCTCCCAAACGAAGGACACTAGAATTAAAATTTTAAAGCCTCCTGTTAGGCCATCATCTACACGACATAGCCCTGAATTTTCCAATGCGCAGCTCTTTGCAAAAGAGAGATATTGGCAAGGAAAAGCTGTCTTGTACCTTTGCATTTTTCTCCCAAACGAAGGACACTAGAAAGAAAATTTTAAAGCCTCCTGTTAGGCCATCATCTACACTACATAGCCCTGAATTTTCCAATGCGCAGCTCTTTGCAAAAGAGACATATTGGCAAGGAAAAGCTGTCTTGTACCATTGCATTTTTCTCCCAAACGAAGGACACTAGAAAGAAAATTTTAAAGCCTCCTGTTAGGCCATCATCTACACGACATAGCCCTGAATTTTCCAATGCGCAGCTCTTTGCAAAAGAGAGATATTGGCAAGGAAAAGCTGTCTTGTACCTTTGCATTTTTCTCCCAAACGAAGGTCACTAGAAAGAAAATTTTAAAGCCTCCTGTTAGGCCATCATCTACACGACATAGCCCTGAATTTTCCAATGCGCAGCTCTTTGCAAAAGAGAGATATTGGCAAGGAAAAGCTGTCTTGTAGCTTTGCATTTTTCTCCCAAACGAAGGTCACTAGAAAGAAAATTTTAAAGCCTCCTGTTAGGCCATCATCTACACGACATAGCCCTGAATTTTCCAATGCGTAGCTCTTTGCAAAAGAGAGATATTGGCAAGGAAAAGCTGTCTTGTACCTTTGCATTTTTCTCCCAAACGAAGGACACTAGAAAGAAAATTTTAAAGCCTCCTGTTAGGCCATCATCTACACGACATAGCCCTGAATTTTCCAATGCGCAGCTCTTTGCAAAAGAGAGATATTGGCAAGTAAAAGCTGTCTTGTACCTTTGCATTTTTCTCCCAAACGAAGGACACTAGAATTAAAATTTTAAAGCCTCCTGTTAGGCCATCATCTACACGACATAGCCCTGAATTTTCCAATGCGCAGCTCTTTGCAAAAGAGAGATATTGGCAAGGAAAAGCTGTCTTGTACCTTTGCATTTTTCTCCCAAACGAAGGTCACTAGAAAGAAAATTTTAAAGCCTCCTGTTAGGCCATCATCTACACGACATAGCCCTGAATTTTCCAATGCGTAGCTCTTTGCAAAAGAGAGATATTGGCAAGGAAAAGCTGTCTTGTACCTTTGCATTTTTCTCCCAAACGAAGGACACTAGAAAGAAAATTTTAAAGCCTCCTGTTAGGCCATCATCTACACGACATAGCCCTGAATTTTCCAATGCGCATCTCTTTGCAAAAGAGAGATATTGGCAAGGAAAAGCTGTCTTGTACCTTTGCATTTTTCTCCCAAACGAAGGACACTAGAAAGAAAATTTTAAAGCCTCCTGTTAGGCCATCATCTACACGACATAGCCCTGAATTTTCCAATGCGCAGCTCTTTGCAAAAGAGAGATATTGGCAAGGAAAAGCTGTCTTGTACCTTTGCATTTTTCTCCCAAACGAAGGACACTAGAAAGAAAATTTTAAAGCCTCCTGTTTAGACCATCATCTACACGGCATAGCCATGAATTTTCCGATGCGCAGCTCTTTGCAAAAGAGAGATATTGGCAAGGAAAAGCTGTCTTGTACCTTTGCATTTTTCTCCCAAACGAAGGACACTAGAATTAAAATTTTAAAGCCTCCTGTTTAGACCATCATCTACACGGCATAGCCATGAATTTTCCAATGCGCAGCTCTTTGCAAAAGAGAGATATTGGCAAGGAAAAGCTGTCTTGTACCTTTGCATTTTTCTCCCAAACGAAGGACACTAGAAAGAAAATTTTAAAGCCTCCTGTTTAGACCATCATCTACACGACATAGCCCTGAATTTTCCAATGCGCAGCTCTTTGCAAAAGAGAGATATTGGCAAGGAAAAGCTGTCTTGTACCTTTGCATTTTTCTCCCAAACGAAGGACACTAGAAAGAAAATTTTAAAGCCTCCTGTTAGGCCATCATCTACACGACATAGCCCTGAATTTTCCAATGCGCAGCTCTTTGCAAAAGAGAGATATTGGCAAGGAAAAGCTGGCTTGTACCTTTGCATTTTTCTCCCAAACGAAGGACACTAGAAAGAAAATTTTAAAGCCTCCTGTTTAGACTATCATCTACACGGCATAGCCATGAATTTTCCAATGCGCAGCTCTTTGCAAAAGAGAGATATTGGCAAGGAAAAGCTGTCTTGTACCTTTGCATTTTTCTCCCAAACGAAGGACACTAGAATTAAAATTTTAAAGCCTCCTGTTAGGCCATCATCTACACGACATAGCCCTGAATTTTCCAATGCGCAGCTCTTTGCAAAAGAGAGATATTGGCAAGGACAAGCTGTCTTGTACCTTTGCATTTTTCTCCCAAACGAAGGTCACTAGAAAGAAAATTACACTCTGGGTGTGCTGCTCCAGAGATTTCCCCAAATGTGGGAAACTCGACTGCATAATTTGTGTTTCCCCTGGTCGGCTCTCATATAATTCAGATCTCTTTGTCTCAGGTCTCTCTCCAGCCTAGTTTGCTGTCTGTTTCCACTTCTCTTTTCTTGAGCCGCTCCCTTCTATGCCCTTGCGCACTATCCTGACCTCTCCCGTCTGCTTACTTTGTGCCTTCCAACGCACAATGCATACTACAGGTAGTGCTGCAGGGCCCACCCCCTTTTACATGCTTTACAGAGCAGCTCTGGAGCTGTTACAGTGCCCAGCTGCTGCAAGAAATCATCTTGAATGCTTCAGGGGCTGGGGCATAGCCAACATGAGCCCCACACCGAAGGAGGGTGGAGATGTTTAATGCGAATTAGGGGTCATCCAAGCGCCACAAAAGGACGCCATGCCCTGCACATCCCTTTTTTCTTTTCATATGCAGACGAGGGTTGAAGCCAACTGTGACCCACTGCTTGGATGACATCACCATATGCAAATCCATCTGCTGCAGGCCTTCCCCCAGGAATGCTTGCACTAGTTGTTGCATTTGGTTTGTTGTTTGGGGGTGCTTCAGTATTAGGCAGCCTTCTGCCCTCCCATGTTCATCTGAAAATATGTGTTCTCCCTGCAGTTGTTGTCCCCAGATGAGAGTTCCCTTGTGCTGCCTCAGTTGAATCTCCTTTATTTGACAGAGATGTGCCTGAGCAGCGGCCCTCCCCAGCCCTATCCCAAATCATACTTATTTTGTATAGGAGATACCATGGTCATGAAGATTGTTCTCCCAGGGTGAGGTTCATTCATTGCATTCTGGGTATGCTGACCCCTGTGATTTCCCCAAATGTGGGAAACTCAACTGCATTATTTGTGGTAGTGGGGGACTGTGTTTGTGCTTTCTTCTGGTCAACTCTGGTAAAAATCAGATTTCTTTGTCTCAGATCTTCCTCTAGCCTTGTTCCTCTTTCGAGAGTTCCCTTGTGCTGCCTCAGTTGGATCTCCTTCACTTGACAGGGGGGTACCCGAGCAGCGACCCTTCGCAGCTCTAGCCCAACTCCTACTTACCTGCCAGGTGAGATACTATGATCATGTAGGTGCTTCTCCCAGGGCAAGGCTCACCCATTGCACTCTGGGTGTGCTGCCCCTGTGATTTCCCCAAATGTGGGAAACTTGACTGCATAATTTGTGTTTCCCCTGGTCGGCTCTCGTATAATTCAGATCTCTTTGTCTCAGGTCTCTCTCCAGCCTAGTTTGCTGTCTGTTTCCACTTCTCTTTTCTTGAGCCGC
Organism: Pseudophryne corroboree; assembly: GCF_028390025.1. Lineage (NCBI taxonomy): Eukaryota > Metazoa > Chordata > Amphibia > Anura > Myobatrachidae > Pseudophryne > Pseudophryne corroboree. The sequence continues at coordinate 25,030 of NW_026968813.1, forward strand.
TCCCTTCTATGCCCTTGCGCACTATCCTGACTTCTCCCGTCTGCTTACTTTGTGCCTTCCAACACACAATGCAAACTACAGGTAGTGCTGCAGGGCCCACACCCTTTTACTTGCCTCACAGAGCAGCTCTGGAGCTGTTACAGTGCCCAGCTGCTGCAAGAAATCAGCTTGAATGCTTCAGGGGCTGGGGTATTGCCAACATGAGCCCCACACCGAAGGAGGGTGGGGGTGTTTAATGCGAACTAAGGGTCACCCAAGCGCCGCAAAAGGCCGCCATGCCCTGCACGCCCCTTTTCTCTTTTCATATGCAGACGAGGGTTGAAGCCAACTTTGACCCACTGCTTGGATGGCATTACCATATGCAAATCAATCTGCTGCAGGCCTTTCCCCAGGAATGCTTGCACTAGTTGTTGCATTTGGTTTGTTGTTTGGGGGTGCTTCAGTATTAGGCAGCCTTCTGCCCTCCCATGTTCATCTGAAAATATGTGTTCTCCCTGCAGTTGTTGTCCCCAGATGAGAGTTCCCTTGTGCTGCCTCAGTTGAATCTCCTTTACTTGACAGAGATGTGCCTGAGCAGCGGCCCTCCCCAGCCCTATCCCAAATCATACTTATTTTGCATAGGAGATACCATGGTCATGAAGATTGTTCTCCCAGGGTGAGGTTCATTCATTGCATTCTGGGTATGCTGACCCCTGTGATTTCCCCAAATGTGGGAAACTCGACTGCATTATTTGTGGTAGTGGGGGACTGTGTTTGTGCTTTCCTCTGCTCAGCTCTGGTAAAAGTCAGATTTCTTTGTCTCAGATCTTCCTCTAGCCTTGTTCTTCTTTCGAGAGTTCCCTTGTGCTGCCTCAGTTGGATCTCCTTCACTTGACAGGGGGGTGCCCGAGCAGCGAACCTCCCCAGCTCTAGCCCAACTCCTACTTACCTGCCAGGTGAGATACTATGATCAGGAAGGTGCTTCTCCCAGGGCAAGGCTCACCCATTGCACTCTGGGTGTGCTGCTCCTGCGATTTCCCCAAATGTGGGAAACTTGACTGCATAATTTGTGTTTCCTCTGGTCGGCTCTCGTATAATTCAGATCTCTTTGTCTCAGGTCTTTCTCCAGCCTAGTTTGCTGTCTGTTTCCACTTCTCTTTTCTTGAGCCGCTCCCTTCTATGCCCTTGCGCACTATCCTGACCTCTCCCGTCTGCTTACTTTGTGCCTTCCAACGCACAATGCATACTACAGGTAGTGCTGCAGGGCCCACACCCTTTTACATGCTTTACAGAACAGCTCTGGAGCTGTTACAGTGCCCAGCTGCTGCAAGAAATCATCTTGAATACTTCAGGGGCTGGGGCATAGCCAACATGAGCCCCACACCGAAGGAGGGTGGAGATGTTTAATGTGAATTAGGGGTCATCCAAGCGCCACAAAAGGACGCCATGCCCTGCACATCCCTTTTTTCTTTTCATATGCAGACGAGGGTTGAAGCCAACTTTGACCCACTGCTTGGATGACATCACCATATGCAAATCCATCTGCTGCAGGCCTTACCCCAGGAATGCTTGCACTAGTTGTTGCATTTGGTTTGTTGTTTGGGGGTGCTTCAGTATTAGGCAGCCTTCTGCCCTCCCATGTTCATCTGAAAATATGTGTTCTCCCTGCAGTTGTTGTCCCCAGATGAGAGTTCCCTTGTGCTGCCTCAGTTGAATCGCCTTTACTTGACAGAGATGTGCCTGAGCAGCGGCCCTCCCCAGCCCTATCCCAAATCATACTTATTTTGCATAGGAGATACCATGGTCATGAAGATTGTTCTCCCAGGGTGAGGTTCATTCATTGCATTCTGGGTATGATGACCCCTGTGATTTCCCCAAATGTGGGAAACTTGACTGCATTATTTGTGGTAGTGGGGGACTGTGTTTGTGCTTTCCTCTGGTCAGCTCTGGTAAAAGTCAGATTTCTTTGTCTCAGATCTTCCTCTAGCCTTGTTCTTCTTTCGAGAGTTCCCTTGTGCTGCCTCAGTTGGATCTCCTTCACTTGACAGGGGGGTGCCCGAGCAGCGACCCTCCCCAGCTCTAGCCCAACTCCTACTTACCTGCCAGGTGAGATACTATGATCATGTAGGTGCTTCTCCCAGGGCAAGGCTCACCCATTGCACTCTGGGTGTGCTGCCCCTGTGATTTCCCCAAATGTGGGAAACTTGACTGCATAATTTGTGTTTCCCCTGGTCGGCTCTCGTATAATTCAGATCTCTTTGTCTCAGGTCTCTCTCCAGCCTAGTTTGCTGTCTGTTTCCACTTCTCTTTTCTTGAGCCGCTCCCTTCTATGCCCTTGCGCACTATCCTGACTTCTCCCGTCTGCTTACTTTGTGCCTTCCAACGCACAATGCGAACTACTGGTAGTGCTGCAGGGCCCACACCCTTTTACTTGCCTTACAGAGCAGCTCTGGAGCTGTTACAGTGCCCAGCTGCTGCAAGAAATCAGCTTGAATGCTTCAGGGGCTGGGGCATAGCAAACATGAGCCCCACACCGAAGGAGGGTGGAGGTGTTTAATGCGAACTAGGGGTAATCCAAGCGCCGCAAAAGGCCGCCATGCCCTGCACGCCCCTTTTCTCTTTTCATATGCAGATGAGGGTTGAAGCGAACTTTGACCCACTGCTTGGATGACATCACCATATGCAAATCCATCTGCTGTAGGCCTTCCCCCAGGAATGCTTGTACTAGTTGTTGCATTTGGTTTGTTGTTTGGGGGTGCTTCAGTATTAGGCAGCCTTCTGCCCTCCCATGTTCATCTGAAAATATGTGTTCTCCCAGCAGTTGTTGTCCCCAGATGAGAGTTCCCTTGTGCTGCCTCAGTTGAATCTCCTTTACTTGACAGAGATGTGCCTGAGCAGCGGCCCTCCCCAGCTCTATCCCAAATCATACTTATTTTGCATAGGAGATACCATGGTCATGAAGATTGTTCTCCCAGGGTGAGGTTCATTCATTGCATTCTGGGTATGCTGACTCCTATGATTTCCCCAAATGTGGGAAACTCGACTGCATTATTTGTGGTAGTGGGGGACTGTGTTTGTGCTTTCCTCTGCTCAGCTCTGGTAAAAGTCAGATTTCTTTGTCTCAGATCTTCCTCTAGCCTTGTTCTTCTTTCGAGAGTTCCCTTGTGCTGCCTCAGTTGGATCTCCTTCACTTGACAGGGGGGTGCCCGAGCAGCGAACCTCCCCAGCTCTAGCCCAACTCCTACTTACCTGCCAGGTGAGATACTATGATCAGGAAGGTGCTTCTCCCAGGGCAAGGCTCACCCATTGCACTCTGGGTGTGCTGCTCCTGCGATTTCCCCAAATGTGGGAAACTTGACTGCATAATTTGTGTTTCCTCTGGTCGGCTCTCGTATAATTCAGATCTCTTTGTCTCAGGTCTTTCTCCAGCCTAGTTTGCTGTCTGTTTCCACTTCTCTTTTCTTGAGCCGCTCCCTTCTATGCCCTTGCGCACTATCCTGACCTCTCCCGTCTGCTTACTTTGTGCCTTCCAACGCACAATGCATACTACAGGTAGTGCTGCAGGGCCCACACCCTTTTACATGCTTTACAGAACAGCTCTGGAGCTGTTACAGTGCCCAGCTGCTGCAAGAAATCATCTTGAATGCTTCAGGGGCTGGGGCATAGCCAACATGAGCCCCACACCGAAGGAGGGTGGAGATGTTTAATGTGAATTAGGGGTCATCCAAGCGCCACAAAAGGACGCCATGCCCTGCACATCCCTTTTTTCTTTTCATATGCAGACGAGGGTTGAAGCCAACTTTGACCCACTGCTTGGATGACATCACCATATGCAAATCCATCTGCTGCAGGCCTTACCCCAGGAATGCTTGCACTAGTTGTTGCATTTGGTTTGTTGTTTGGGGGTGCTTCAGTATTAGGCAGCCTTCTGCCCTCCCATGTTCATCTGAAAATATGTGTTCTCCCTGCAGTTGTTATCCCCAGATGAGAGTTCCCTTGTGCTGCCTCAGTTGAATCGCCTTTACTTGACAGAGATGTGCCTGAGCAGCGGCCCTCCCCAGCCCTATCCCAAATCATACTTATTTTGCATAGGAGATACCATGGTCATGAAGATTGTTCTCCCAGGGTGAGGTTCATTCATTGCATTCTGGGTATGATGACCCCTGTGATTTCCCCAAATGTGGGAAACTTGACTGCATTATTTGTGGTAGTGGGGGACTGTGTTTGTGCTTTCCTCTGGTCAGCTCTGGTAAAAGTCAGATTTCTTTGTCTCAGATCTTCCTCTAGCCTTGTTCTTCTTTCGAGAGTTCCCTTGTGCTGCCTCAGTTGGATCTCCTTCACTTGACAGGGGGGTGCCCGAGCAGCGACCCTCCCCAGCTCTAGCCCAACTCCTACTTACCTGCCAGGTGAGATACTATGATCATGTAGGTGCTTCTCCCAGGGCAAGGCTCACCCATTGCACTCTGGGTGTGCTGCCCCTGTGATTTCCCCAAATGTGGGAAACTTGACTGCATAATTTGTGTTTCCCCTGGTCGGCTCTCGCATAATTCAGATCTCTTTGTCTCAGGTCTCTCTCCAGCCTAGTTTGCTGTCTGTTTCCACTTCTCTTTTCTTGAGCCGCTCCCTTCTATGCCCTTGCGCACTATCCTGACTTCTCCCGTCTGCTTACTTTGTGCCTTCCAACGCACAATGCGAACTACTGGTAGTGCTGCAGGGCCCACACCCTTTTACTTGCCTTACAGAGCAGCTCTGGAGCTGTTACAGTGCCCAGCTGCTGCAAGAAATCAGCTTGAATGCTTCAGGGGCTGGGGCATAGCCAACATGAGCCCCACACCGAAGGAGGGTGGAGGTGTTTAATGCGAACTAGGGGTCATCCAAGCGCCGCAAAAGGCCGCCATGCCCTGCACGCCCCTTTTCTCTTTTCATATGCAGATGAGGGTTGAAGCCAACTTTGACCCACTGCTTGGATGACATCACCATATGCAAATCCATCTGCTGTAGGCCTTCCCCCAGGAATGCTTGTACTAGTTGTTGCATTTGGTTTGTTGTTTGGGGGTGCTTCAGTATTAGGCAGCCTTCTGCCCTCCCATGTTCATCTGAAAATATGTGTTCTCCCAGCAGTTGTTGTCCCCAGATGAGAGTTCCCTTGTGCTGCCTCAGTTGAATCTCCTTTACTTGACAGAGATGTGCCTGAGCAGCGGCCCTCCCCAGCTCTATCCCAAATCATACTTATTTTGCATAGGAGATACCATGGTCATGAAGATTGTTCTCCCAGGGTGAGGTTCATTCATTGCATTCTGGGTATGCTGACTCCTATGATTTCCCCAAATGTGGGAAACTCGACTGCATTATTTGTGGTAGTGGGGGACTGTGTTTGTGCTTTCCTCTGCTCAGCTCTGGTAAAAGTCAGATTTCTTTGTCTCAGATCTTCCTCTAGCCTTGTTCTTCTTTCGAGAGTTCCCTTGTGCTGCCTCAGTTGGATCTCCTTCACTTGACAGGGGGGTGCCCGAGCAGCGAACCTCCCCAGCTCTAGCCCAACTCCTACTTACCTGCCAGGTGAGATACTATGATCAGGAAGGTGCTTCTCCCAGGGCAAGGCTCACCCATTGCACTCTGGGTGTGCTGCTCCTGCGATTTCCCCAAATGTGGGAAACTTGACTGCATAATTTGTGTTTCCTCTGGTCGGCTCTCGTATAATTCAGATCTCTTTGTCTCAGGTCTTTCTCCAGCCTAGTTTGCTGTCTGTTTCCACTTCTCTTTTCTTGAGCCGCTCCCTTCTATGCCCTTGCGCACTATCCTGACCTCTCCCGTCTGCTTACTTTGTGCCTTCCAACGCACAATGCATACTACAGGTAGTGCTGCAGGGCCCACACCCTTTTACATGCTTTACAGAACAGCTCTGGAGCTGTTACAGTGCCCAGCTGCTGCAAGAAATCATCTTGAATGCTTCAGGGGCTGGGGCATAGCCAACATGAGCCCCACACCGAAGGAGGGTGGAGATGTTTAATGTGAATTAGGGGTCATCCAAGCGCCACAAAAGGACGCCATGCCCTGCACATCCCTTTTTTCTTTTCATATGCAGACGAGGGTTGAAGCCAACTTTGACCCACTGCTTGGATGACATCACCATATGCAAATCCATCTGCTGCAGGCCTTACCCCAGGAATGCTTGCACTAGTTGTTGCATTTGGTTTGTTGTTTGGGGGTGCTTCAGTATTAGGCAGCCTTCTGCCCTCCCATGTTCATCTGAAAATATGTGTTCTCCCTGCAGTTGTTATCCCCAGATGAGAGTTCCCTTGTGCTGCCTCAGTTGAATCGCCTTTACTTGACAGAGATGTGCCTGAGCAGCGGCCCTCCCCAGCCCTATCCCAAATCATACTTATTTTGCATAGGAGATACCATGGTCATGAAGATTGTTCTCCCAGGGTGAGGTTCATTCATTGCATTCTGGGTATGATGACCCCTGTGATTTCCCCAAATGTGGGAAACTTGACTGCATTATTTGTGGTAGTGGGGGACTGTGTTTGTGCTTTCCTCTGCTCAGCTCTGGTAAAAGTCAGATTTCTTTGTCTCAGATCTTCCTCTAGCCTTGTTCTTCTTTCGAGAGTTCCCTTGTGCTGCCTCAGTTGGATCTCCTTCACTTGACAGGGGGGTGCCCGAGCAGCGACCCTCCCCAGCTCTAGCCCAACTCCTACTTACCTGCCAGGTGAGATACTATGATCATGTAGGTGCTTCTCCCAGGGCAAGGCTCACCCATTGCACTCTGGGTGTGCTGCCCCTGTGATTTCCCCAAATGTGGGAAACTTGACTGCATAATTTGTGTTTCCCCTGGTCGGCTCTCGTATAATTCAGATCTCTTTGTCTCAGGTCTCTCTCCAGCCTAGTTTGCTGTCTGTTTCCACTTCTCTTTTCTTGAGCCGCTCCCTTCTATGCCCTTGCGCACTATCCTGACTTCTCCCGTCTGCTTACTTTGTGCCTTCCAACGCACAATGCGAACTACTGGTAGTGCTGCAGGGCCCACACCCTTTTACTTGCCTTACAGAGCAGCTCTGGAGCTGTTACAGTGCCCAGCTGCTGCAAGAAATCAGCTTGAATGCTTCAGGGGCTGGGGCATAGCCAACATGAGCCCCACACCGAAGGAGGGTGGAGGTGTTTAATGCGAACTAGGGGTCATCCAAGCGCCGCAAAAGGCCGCCATGCCCTGCACGCCCCTTTTCTCTTTTCATATGCAGATGAGGGTTGAAGCCAACTTTGACCCACTGCTTGGATGACATCACCATATGCAAATCCATCTGCTGTAGGCCTTCCCCCAGGAATGCTTGTACTAGTTGTTGCATTTGGTTTGTTGTTTGGGGGTGCTTCAGTATTAGGCAGCCTTCTGCCCTCCCATGTTCATCTGAAAATATGTGTTCTCCCAGCAGTTGTTGTCCCCAGATGAGAGTTCCCTTGTGCTGCCTCAGTTGAATCTCCTTTACTTGACAGAGATGTGCCTGAGCAGCGGCCCTCCCCAGCTCTATCCCAAATCATACTTATTTTGCATAGGAGATACCATGGTCATGAAGATTGTTCTCCCAGGGTGAGGTTCATTCATTGCATTCTGGGTATGCTGACTCCTATGATTTCCCCAAATGTGGGAAACTCGACTGCATTATTTGTGGTAGTGGGGGACTGTGTTTGTGCTTTCCTCTGGTCAGCTCTGGTAAAAGCCAGATTTCTGTGTCTCAGATCTTCCTCTAGCCTTGTTCTTCTTTCGAGAGTTCTCTTGTGCTGCCTCAGTTGGATCTCCTTCACTTGACAGGGGGGTGCCCGAGCAGCGACCCTCCTCAGCTCTTGCCCAACTCCTACTTACCTGCCAGGTGAGATACTATGATCATGAAGGTGCTTCTCCCAGGGCAAGGCTCACCCATTGCACTCTGTGTGTGCTGCTCCAGCGATTTCCCCAAATGTGGGAAACTCGACTGCATAATTTGTGTTTCCCCTGGTCGGCTCTCGTATAATTCAGATCTCTTTGTCTCAGGTCTCTCTCCAGCCTAGTTTGCTGTCTGTTTCCACTTCTCTTTTCTTGAGCCGCTCCCTTCTATGCCCTTGCGCACTATCCTGACTTCTCCCGTCTGCTTACTTTGTGCCTTCAAACGCACAATGCGAACTACAGGTAGTGCTGCAGGGCCCACACCCTTTTAGTTGCCTTACAGAGCAGCTCTGGAGCTGTTACAGTGCCCAGCTGCTGCAAGAAATCAGCTTGAATGTTCTTCGTTGATTGATGGAAGAAACATCTTACAAAAACTCTCCAGATTATTGACTTTTTAAAGTTTTTCTAGGAAACGTTCTAGATGAATGCTTATTAGCGTTTGTCAGAATGTACGTTTGCAAAGAGTCTCTGTGGCGCAATCAGTTAGCGTGTTCGGTTATTATCCAAAAGGTTGGTGGTTCAATCCCACCCAGGGACGTAATTTACCTTGTTATCAGATTTTGGTGATCTTTAAGTAGACAAGTCAAAATTTCAAACCCCCTCTTGTGGTGTAGGGTACCTGGCCTTCTCTGATGTAATCAGAGTTAGATTTGATTAAGTGATTTTATAAAAAAACAGCTAGGAAGCACAATTTAGCAGTGGGTTGCAGAGAAAAAGAAATATGCTGGCAAAAAAAATACAATTGAGTGATTAAACAGCTCTTCATTTTCTGGCTTTATTTTTATGCTAACAAATTTGTTCTCTGAAAAGTGTCCACAAAGCCAAGTATCTGATTAACACCTTTGTAGGGATGGTTTTTCACCTATTACTAAATTAAACTTGCTTCATTGGAAAGGCAGCAAGATGCATCGTAATTTCAATATCTACTGAAATAATACAGGTTGACACCAGGAAACATTAACGCCACTGCATCCTTGCTGCTTTCTCATGTGGAAGTCTGTTTAATGTGAAAACAAGGTGATATCTAATTAGCACACAGGTAAGGAATTAAGAAAATCTTTATTTAAGGGTGAAGATGTTTCTCACAAAATCGTTGCCCCAATGCATCATTGAAATTCAAGATGGAAAGATGATTTTAATATATCACTTGTACATTTTGTATTGCTCTTCTGGTGACAATGTAGTTTGTTTTTGTCAATTACCATTTTAATAATAGGGTAAAGAAAATTAAGTGGATTTTTGAAAGAAAACAATACTGTCAATATACTATTAAACAAATTAAAATGGTAAAAGTTATTGTACTTTAAGTAAAAAAAAAGAGCTAAAATATCAATCCCAATTTTGGATTACTTTAATTAAAAAAAATGCATATAGCAGAGGATAGTTTCAATCTGCCTACCCAGCATGCTTCCATTGCAGTACTCTGCTGCACATGTAAGTGCAAGAGATCCTGAAGCACTCACTCATCATGGGAAAGTACCAATGTGTTTCTTCGTTGGTTGATGGAAGAAACATCTTACAAAAACTCTCCAGATTATTGACTTTTTAAAGTTTTTCTAGGAAACGTTCTAGATGAATGCTTATTAGCCTTTGTCAGTATGTACATTTTGCAAAGTGTCTCTGTGGCGCAATCGGTTAGTGTGTTCGGCTATTAACCAAAAGGTTGGTGGTTCAATCCCACCCAGGGATGTAATTGACCTTGTGATCAGATTTTGGTGATCTTTAAGTAGACAAGTCAAAATTTCAAACCCCCTGTTATGGTGTGGGTACCTGGCCTTCCCTGATGTAATCAGAGTTAGATTTGATTCAGTGATTTTATAAAAACAGCTAGGAAGCACAATTTAGCAGTAGGTTGCAGAGAAAAAAAATATGCTGGCAGAAAAATCCAATTGAGTGATTAAACAGCTCTTCATTTTCTGGCTTTATTTTTATGCTAACAAATTTGTTCTCTGAAAAGTGTCCACAAAGCCAAGTCTCTGATTAACACCTTTGTAGGGATGGTTTTTCACCTATTACTAAATTAAACTTGCTTCATTGGAAAGGCAGCAAGATGCATCCTCATTTCAATGTCTACTGAAATAATACAGGTTGACACCAGGAAACATTAACGCCACTGCATCCTTGCTGCTTTCTCATGTGGAAGTCTGTTTAATTGTGAAAACAAGGTGATATCTAATTAGCACACAGGTAAGGAATTAAGAAAATCTTTATTTAAGGGTGAAGATGTTTCTCACAAAATCGTTGCCCCAATGCATCATTGAAATTCAAGCTGGAAAGATGATTTTAATATATCACTTGTACATTTTGTATTGCTCTTCTGGTCACAATGTAGTTTGTTTTTGTCAATTACCATTTTAATAATAGGGTAAAGAAAATTAAGTGGATTTTTGAAAGAAAACAATACTGTCAATATACTATTAAAACAAATTAAAATGGTAAAGATATTGTACTTTAAGTAAAAATAAAAGAGCAAAAATATCAATCCCAGTTTTGGATTACTTTAATTAACAAAAAAAATGCATATAGCAAAGGATAGTTTCAATCTGCCTACCTCTGGGTTATGGGCCCAGCATGCTTCCATTGCAGTACTCTGCTGCACATGTAAGTGCAAGAGATCCTGAAGCACTCACTCATCATGGGAAAGTACCAATGTGTTTCTTCGTTGGTTGATGGAAGAAACATCTTACAAAAACTCTCCAGATTATTGACTTTTTAAAGTTTTTCTAGGAAACGTTCTAGATGAATGCTTATTAGCCTTTGTCAGTATGTACTTTTGCAAAGTGTCTCTGTGGCGCAATTGGTTAGTGTGTAAGGCTATTAACCAAAAGGTTGGTGGTTTAATCCCACCCAGGAATGTAATTGACCTTGTGATCAGATTTTGGTGATATTTAAGTAGACAAGTCAAAATTTCAAACCCCCTCTTATTGTGTAGGGTACCTGGCCTTCTCTGATGTAATCAGAGTTAGATTTGATTCAGTGATTTTATAAAAAACAGCTAGGAAGCACAATTTAGCAGTGGGTTGCAGATAAAAAAAATATGCTGGCAAAAAAATACAATTGAGTGATTAAACAGCTCTTCATTTTCTGGCTTTATTTTTATGCTAACAAATTTGTTCTCTGAAAAGTGTCCACAAAGCCAAGTCTCTGATTAACACCTTTGTAGGGATGGTTTTTCACCTATTACTAAATTAAACTTGCTTCATTGGAAAGGCAGCAAGATGCATCCTCATTTCAATGTCTACTGAAATAATACAGGTTGACACCAGGAAACATTAACGCCACTGCATCCTTGCTGCTTTCTCATGTGGAAGTCTGTTTAATGTGAAAACAAGGTGATATCTAATTAGCACACAGGTAAGGAATTAAGAAAATCTTTATTTAAGGGTGAAGATGTTTCTCACAAAATCGTTGCCCCAATGCATCATTGAAATTCAAGCTGGAAAGATGATTTTAATATATCACTTGTACATTTTGTATTGCTCTTCTGGTGACAATGTAGTTTGTTTTTGTCAATTACCATTTTAATAATAGGGTAAAGAAAATTAAGTGGATTTTTGAAAGAAAACAATACTGTCAATATACTATCAAAACAAATTAAAATGGTAAAAGTTATTGTACTTTAAGTATAAATAAAAGAGCCAAAATATCAATCCCAGTTTTGGATTACTTTAATTAACAAAAAAAAATGCATATAGCAAAGGATAGTTTCAATCTGCCTACCTCTGGGTTATGGGCCCAGCATGCTTCCATTGCAGTACTCTGCTGCACATGTAAGTGCAAGAGATCCTGAAGCACTCACTCATCATGGGAAAGTACCAATGTGTTTCTTCATTGGTTGATGGAAGAAACATCTTACAAAAACTCTCCAGATTATTGACTTTTTAAAGTTTTTCTAGGAAACGTTCTAGATGAATGCTTATTAGCCTTTGTCAGTATGTACTTTTGCAAAGTGTCTCTGTGGCGCAATTGGTTAGTGTGTAAGGCTATTAACCAAAAGGTTGGTGGTTCAATCCCACCCAGGGACGTAATTGACCTTGTGATCAGATTTTGGTGATATTTAAGTGGACAAGTCAAAATTTCAAACCCCCTCTTATTGTGTAGGGTACCTGGCCTTCTCTGATGTTATCAGAGTTAGATTTGATTCAATGATTTTATAAAAAACAGCTAGGAAGCACAATTTAGCAGTGGGTTGCAGAGAAAAAAAATATGCTGGCAAAAAAATCCAATTGAGTGATTAAACAGCTCTTCATTTTCTGGCTTTATTTTTATGCTAACAAATTTGTTCTCTGAAAAGTGTCCACAAGGCCAAGTCTCTGATTAACACCTTTGTAGGGATGGTTTTTCACCTATTACTAAATTAAACTTGCTTCATTGGAAAGGCAGCAAGATGCATCCTCATTTCAATGTCTACTGAAATAATACAGGTTGACACCAGGAAACATTAACGCCACTGCATCCTTGCTGCTTTCTAATGTGGAAGTCTGTTTAATGTGAAAACAAGGTGATATCTAATTAGCACACAGGTAAGGAATTAAGAAAATCTTTATTTAAGGGTGAAGATGTTTCTCACAAAATCGTTGCCCCAATGCATCATTGAAATTCAAGCTGGAAAGATGATTTTAATATATCACTTGTACATTTTGTATTGCTCTTCTGGTGACAATGTAGTTTGTTTTTGTCAATTACCATTTTAATAATAGGGTAAATAAAATTAAGTGGATTTTTGAAAGAAAACAATACTGTCAATATACTATTAAAACAAATTAAAATGGTAAAAGTTATTGTACTTTAAGTAAAAATAAAAGAGCCAAAATATCAATCCCAGTTTTGGATTACTTTAATTAAAAAAAAAAAGCATACAGCAGAGGATAGTTTCAATCTGCCTACCTCTGGGTTATGAGCCCAGCATGCTTCCATTGCTGTACTCTGCTGCACATGTAAGTGCAAGAGATCCTGAAGCACTCACTCATCATGGGAAAGTACCAATGTGTTTCTTCGTTGGTTGATGGAAGAAACATCTTACAAAAACTCTCCAGATTATTGACTTTTTAAAGTTTTTCTAGGAAACGTTTTAGATGAATGCTTATTAGCCTTTGTCAGTATGCACTTTCGCAAAGTGTCTCTGTGGCACAATCAGTTAGTGTGTATGGCTATTAACTAAAAGGTTGGTGGTTCAATCCCACCCAGGGATGTAATTGACCTTGTTATCAGATTTTGGTGATCTTTAAGTAGACAAGTCAAAATTTCAAACCCCCTCTTATGGTGTAGGGTACCTGGCCTTCTCTGATGTAATCAGAGTTAGATTTGATTCATTGATTTTATAAAAACAGCTAGGAAGCACAATTTAGCAGTGGTTTGCAGAGAAAAAAAATATGCTGGCAGAAAAATCCAATTGAGTGATTAAACAGCTCTTCATTTTCTGGCTTTATTTTTATGCTAACAAATTTGTTCTCTGAAAAGTGTCCACAAAGCCAAGTCACTGATTAACACCTTTGTAAGGATGGTTTTTCACCTATTACTAAATTAAACTTGCTTCATTGGAAAGGCAGCAAGATGCATCCTCATTTCAATGTCTACTGAAATAATACAGGTTGACACCAGGAAACATTAACGCCACTGCATCCTTGCTGCTTTCTAATGTGGAAGTCTGTTTAATGTGAAAACAAGGTGATATCTAATTAGCACACAGGTAAGGAATTAAGAAAATCTTTATTTAAGGGTGAAGATGTTTCTCACAAAATCGTTGCCCCAATGCATCATTGAAATTCAAGCTGGAAAGATGATTTTAATATATCACTTGTACATTTTGTATTGCTCTTCTGGTGACAATGTAGTTTGTTTTTGTCAATTACCATTTTAATAATAGGGTAAATAAAATTAAGTGGATTTTTGAAAGAAAACAATACTGTCAATATACTATTAAAACAAATTAAAATGGTAAAAGTTATTGTACTTTAAGTAAAAATAAAAGAGCCAAAATATCAATCCCAGTTTTGGATTACTTTAATTAAAAAAAAAAAGCATACAGCAGAGGATAGTTTCAATCTGCCTACCTCTGGGTTATGAGCCCAGCATGCTTCCATTGCTGTACTCTGCTGCACATGTAAGTGCAAGAGATCCTGAAGCACTCACTCATCATGGGAAAGTACCAATGTGTTTCTTCGTTGGTTGATGGAAGAAACATCTTACAAAAACTCTCCAGATTATTGACTTTTTAAAGTTTTTCTAGGAAACGTTTTAGATGAATGCTTATTAGCCTTTGTCAGTATGCACTTTCGCAAAGTGTCTCTGTGGCACAATCAGTTAGTGTGTACGGCTATTAACTAAAAGGTTGGTGGTTCAATCCCACCCAGGGATGTAATTGACCTTGTTATCAGATTTTGGTGATCTTTAAGTAGACAAGTCAAAATTTCAAACCCCCTCTTATGGTGTAGGGTACCTGGCCTTCTCTGATGTAATCAGAGTTAGATTTGATTCATTGATTTTATAAAAACAGCTAGGAAGCACAATTTAGCAGAGGTTTGCAGAGAAAAAAAATATGCTGGCAGAAAAATCCAATTGAGTGATTAAACAGCTCTTCATTTTCTGGCTTTATTTTTATGCTAACAAATTTGTTCTCTGAAAAGTGTCCACAAAGCCAAGTCTCTGATTAACACCTTTGTAAGGATGGTTTTTCACCTATTACTAAATTAAACTTGCTTCATTGGAAAGGCAGCAAGATGCATCCTCATTTCAATGTCTACTGAAATAATACAAGTTGACACCAGGAAACATTAACGCCACTGCATCCTTGCTGCTTTCTCATGTGGAAGTCTGTTTAATGCGAAAACAAGGTGATATCTAATTATCACACAGGTAAGGAATTAAGAAAATCTTTATTTAAGGGTGAAGATGTTTCTCACAAAATTGTTGCCCCAATGCATCATTGAAATTCAAGCTGGAAAGATGATTTTAATATATCACTTGTACATTTTGTATTGCTCTTCTGGTGACAATGTAGTTTGTTTTTGTCAATTGCCATTTTAATAATAGGGTAATGAAAATTAAGTGGATTTTTGAAAGAAAACAATACTGTCAATATACTATTAAAACAAATTAAAATGGTAAAAGTTATTGTACTTTAAGTAAAAATAAAAGAGCCAAAATATCAATCCCAGTTTTGGATTACTTTAATTAACAAAAAAAAAGCATATAGCAGAGGATAGTTTCAATCTGCCTACCTCTGGGTTATGGGCCCAGCATGCTTCCATTGCTGTACTCTGCTGCACATGTAAGTGCAAGAGATCCTGAAGCACTCACTCATCATGGGAAAGTACCAATGTGTTTCTTCGTTGGTTGATGGAAGAAACATCTTACAAAAACTCTCCAGATTATTGACTTTTTAAAGTTTTTCTAGGAAACGTTTTAGATGAATGCTTATTAGCCCTTGTCAGTATATACTTTTGCAATGTGTCTCTGTGGCGCAATCAGTTAGTGTGTACGGCTATTAATCAAAAGGTTGGTGGTTTAATCCCACCCAGGTACGTAATTGACCTTGTTATCAGATTTTGGTGATCTTTAAGTAGACAAGTCAAAATTTCAAACCCCCTGTTATGGTGTAGGGTACCTGGCCTTCTCTGATGTAATCAGAGTTAGATTTGATTCAGTGATTTTATAAAAACAGCTAGGAAGCACAATTTAGCAGTGGGTTGCAGATAAAAAAAATATGCTGGCAAAAAAATACAATTGAGTGATTAAACAGCTCTTCATTTTCTGGCTTTATTTTTATGCTAATAAATTTGTTCTCTGAAAAGTGTCCACAAAGCAAAGTCTCTGATTAACACCTTTGTAGGGATGGTTTTTCACCTATTACTAAATTAAACTTGCTTCATTGGAAAGGCAGCAAGATGCATCCTCATTTCAATGTCTACTGAAATAATACAGGTTGAAACCAGGAAACATTAACGCCACTGCATCCTTGCTGCTTTCTCATGTGGAAGTCTGTTTAATGTGAAAACAAGGTGATATCTAATTAGCACACAGGTAAGGAATTACGAAAATCTTTATTTAAGGGTGAAGATGTTTCTCACAAAATTGTTGCCCCAATGCATCATTGAAATTCAAGCTGGAAAGATGATTTTAATATATCACTTGTACATTTTGTATTGCTCTTCTGGTGACAATGTAGTTTTTTTTGTCAATTACCATTTTAATAATAGGGTAAAGAAAATTAAGTGGATTTTTGAAAGAAAACTATACTGTCAATATACTATTAAAACAAATCAAAATTGTAAAAGTTATTGTACTTTAAGTAAAAATAAAAGAGCAAAAATATCAATCCCAGTTTTAATTACTTAAATTAACAAAAAAAAATGCATATAGCAAAGGATAGTTTCAATCTGCCTACCTCTGGGTTATGGGTCCAGCATGCTTCCATTGCAGTACTCTGCTGCACATGTAAGTGCAAGAGATCCTGAAGCACTCACTCATCATGGGAAAGTACCAATGTGTTTATTCGTTGGTTGATGGAAGAAACATCTTACAAAAACTCTCCAGATTATTGACTTTTTAAAGTTTTTCTAGGAAACGTTCTAGATGTATGCTTATTAGCCTTTGTCAGTATGTACTTTTTGCAAAGTGTCTCTGTGGCGCAATCGGTTAGTGTGTTAGGCTATTAACCAAAAGGTTTGTGGTTCAATCCCACCTAGGGACGTTATTGACCTTGTGATCAGATTTTGGTGATATTTAAGTAGACAAGTCAAAATTTCAAACCCCCTCTTATTGTGTAGGGTACCTGGCCTTCTCTGATGTAATCAGAGTTAGATTTGATTCAGTGATTTTATAAAAACAGCTAGGAAGCACAATTTAGCAGTGGGTTGCAGAGAAAAAGAAATATGCTGGCAAAAAAATCAAATTGCGTGATTAAACAGCTCTTCATTTTCTGGCTTTATTTTTATGCTAACAAATTTGTTCTCTGAAAAGTGTCCACAAAGCCAAGTCTCTGATTAACACCTTTGTAAGAATGGTTTTTCACCTATTACTAAATTAAACTTGCTTCATTGGAAAGGCAGCAAGATGCATCCTCATTTCAATGTCTACTGAAATAATACAAGATGACACCAGGAAACATTAACGCCACTGCATCCTTGCTGCTTTCTCATGTGGAAGTCTGTTTAATGTGAAAACAAGGTGATATCTAATTAGCACACAGGTAAGGAATTAAGAAAATCTTTATTTAAGGGTGAAGATGTTTCTCACAAAATTGTTGACCCAATGCATCATTGAAATTCAAGCTGGAAAGATGAATTTAATATATCACTTGTACATTTTGTATTGCTCTTCTGGTGACAATGTAGTTTGTTTTTGTCAATTACCATTTTAATAATAGGGTAAAGAAAATGAAGTGGATTTTTGAAAGAAAACAATACTGTCAATATACTATTAAAACAAATTAAAATGGTAAAAGTTATTGTACTTTAAGTAAAAATAAAAGAGACAAAATATCAATCCCAGTTTTGGATTACTTTAATTAACAAAAAAAATGCATATAGCAGAGGATAGTTTCAATCTGCCTACCTCTGGGTTATGGGCCCAGCATGCTTCCATTGCAGTACTCTGCTGCACATGTAAGTGCAAGAGATCCTGAAGCACTCACTCATCATGGGAAAGTACCAATGTGTTTCTTCGTTGGTTGATGGAAGAAACATCTTACAAAAACTCTCCAGATTATTGACTTTTTAATGTTTTTCTAGGAAACGTTCTAGATGTATGCTTATTAGCCTTTGTCAGTATGCACTTTTTGCAAAGTGTCTCTGTGGCGCAATCGGTTAGTGTGTTCGGCTATTAACCAAAAGGTTGGTGGTTCAATCCCACCCAGGGACGTAATTAAACTTGTGATCAGATTTTGGTGATATTTAAGTAGACAAGTCAAAATTTCAAACCCCCTCTTATGGTGTAGGGTACATGGCCTTCTCTGATGTAATCAGAGTTAGATTTGATTAAGTGATTTTATAAAAAACAGCTAGGAAGCACAATTTAGCAGTGGGTTGCAGAGAAAAAAAATATGCTGGCAGAAAAATACAATCGAGTGATTAAACAGCTCTTCATTTTCTGGCTTTATTTTTATGCTAACAAATTTGTTCTCTGAAAAGTGTCCACAAAGCCAAGTCTCTGATTAACACCTTTGTAAGGATGGTTTTTCACCTATTACTAAATTAAACTTGCTTCATTGGAAAGGCAGCAAGATGCATCCTCATTTCAATGTCTACTGAAATAATACAAGTTGACACCAGGAAACATTAACGCCACTGCTTCCTTGCTGCTTTCTCATGTGGAAGTCTGTTTAATGTGAAAACAAGGTGATATCTAATTAGCACACAGGTAAGGAATTAAGAAAATCTTTATTTAAGGGTGAAGATGTTTCTCACAAATTTGTTGACCCAATGCATCATTGAAATTCAAGCTGGAAAGATGATTTTAATATATCACTTGTACATTTTGTATTGCTCTTCTGGTGACAATGTAGTTTGTTTTTGTCAATTACCATTTTAATAATAGGGTAAAGAAAATGAAGTGGATTTTTGAAAGAAAACAATACTGTCAATATACTATTAAAACAAATTAAAATGGTAAAAGTTATTGTACTTTAAGTAAAAATAAAAGAGACAAAATATCAATCCCAGTTTTGGATTACTTTAATTAACAAAAAAAAATGCATACAGCAGAGGATAGTTTCAATCTGCCTACCTCTGGGTTATGGGCCCAGCATGCTTCCATTTCAGTACTCTGCTGCACATGTAAGTGCAAGAGATCCTGAAGCACTCACTCATCATGGGAAAGTACCAATGTGTTTCTTCGTTGGTTGATGGAAGAAACATCTTACAAAAACTCTCCAGATTATTGACTTTTTAAAGTTTTTCTAGGAAACGTTTTAGATGAATGCTTATTAGCCTTTGTCAGTATGGACTTTTGCAAAGTGTCTTTGTGGCGCAATCAGTTAGTATGTACGGCTATTAACCAAAAGGTTGGTGGTTCAATCCCACCCAGGAACATAATTGACCTTGTTATCAGATTTTGGTGATCTTTAAGTAGACAAGTCAAAATTTCAAACCCCCTGTTATGGTGTAGGGTACCTGGCCTTCTCTGATGTAATCAGAGTTAGATTTTATTCAGTGATTTTATAAAAACAGCTAGGAAGCACAATTTAGCAGTGGGTTGCAGATAAAAAAAATATGCTGGCAAAAAAATACAATTGAGTGATTAAACAGCTCTTCATTTTCTGGCTTTATTTTTATGCTAACAAATTTGTTCTCTGAAAAGTGTCCACAAAGCCAAGTCTCTGATTAACACCTTTGTAGGGATGGTTTTTCACCTATTACTAAATTAAACTTGCTTCATTGGAAAGGCAGCAAGATGCATCCTCATTTCAATGTCTACTGAAATAATACAGGTTGACACCAGGAAACATTAACGCCACTGCATCCTTGCTGCTTTCTCATGTGGAAGTCTGTTTAATGTGAAAACAAGGTGATATCTAATTAGCACACAGGTAAGGAATTAAGAAAATCTTTATTTAAGGGTGAAGATGTTTCTCACAAAATCGTTGCCCCAATGCATCATTGAAATTCAAGCTGGAAAGATGATTTTAATATATCACTTGTACATTTTGTATTGCTCTTCTGGTGACAATGTAGTTTGTTTTTGTCAATTACCATTTTAATAATAGGGTAAAGAAAATTAAGTGGATTTTTGAAAGAAAACAATACTGTCAATATACTATTAAAACAAATTAAAATGGTAAAAGTTATTGTACTTTAAGTAAAAATAAAAGAGCCAAAATATCAATCCCAGTTTTGGATTACTTTAATTAACAAACAAAAAAATGCATATAGCAGAGGATAGTTTCAATCTGCCTACCTCTGGGTTATGGGCATAGCATGCTTCCATTGCTGTACTCTGCTGCACATGTAAGTGCAAGAGATCCTGAAGCACTCACTCATCATGGGAAAGTACCAATGTGTTTCTTCGTTGGTTGATAGAAGAAATATCTTACAAAAACTATCCAGATTATTTACTTTTTTAAGTTTTTCTAGGAAACGTTTTAGATGAATGCTTATTAGCCTTTGTCAGTATGTACTTTTGCAAAGTGTCTCTGTGGCGCAATCAGTTAGTGTGTACGGCTATTAACCAAAAGGTTGGTAATTCAATCCCACCCAGGGACGTAATTGACCTTGTTATCAGATTTTGGTGATCTTTAAGTAGACAAGTCAAATTTCATACCCCCTGTTATGGTGTAGGGTACCTGGCCTTCTCTGATGTAATCAGAGTTAGATTTGATTCAGTGATTTTATAAAAACATCTAGGAAGCACAATTTAGCAGTGGGTTGCAGAGAAAAAGAAATATGCTGGCAAAAAAATCAAATTGCGTGATTTAACAGCTCTTAATTTTCTTGCTTTATTTTTATGCTAACAAATTTGTTCTCTGAAAAGTGTCCACAAAGCCAAGTCTCTGATTAACACCTTTGTAGGGATGGTTTTTCACCTATTACTAAATTAAACTTGCTTCATTGGAAAGGCAGCAAGATGCATCCTCATTTCAATGTCTACTGAAATAATACAGGTTGACACCAGGAAACATTAACGCCACTGCATCCTTGCTGCTTTCTCATGTGGAAGTCTGTTTAATGTGAAAACAAGGTGATATCTAATTAGCACACAGGTAAGGAATTACGAAAATCTTTATTTAAGGGTGAAGATGTTTCTCACAAAATTGTTGCCCCAATGCATCATTGAAATTCAAGCTGGAAAGATGATTTTAATATATCACTTGTACATTTTGTATTGCTCTTCTGGTGACAATGTAGTTTTTTTTGTCAATTACCATTTTAATAACAGGGTAAAGAAAATTAAGTGGATTTTTGAAAGAAAACTATACTGTCAATATACTATTAAAACAAATTAAAATGGTAAAAGTTATTGTACTTTAAGTAAAAATAAAAGAGCAAAAATATCAATCCCCGTTTTGGATTACTTTAATTAACAAAAAAAAAAAAGCATACAGCAGAGGATAGTTTCAATCTGCCTACCTCTGGGTTATGAGCCCAGCATGCTTCCATTGCTGTACTCTGCTGCACATGTAAGTGCAAGAGATCCTGAAGCACTCACTCATCATGGGAAAGTACCAATGTGTTTCTTCGTTGGTTGATGGAAGAAACATCTTACAAAAACTCTCCAGATTATTGACTTTTTAAAGTTTTTCTAGGAAACGTTTTAGATGAATGCTTATTAGCCCTTGTCAGTATATACTTTCGCAATGTGTCTCTGTGGCGCAATCAGTTAGTGTGTACGGCTATTAACCAAAAGGTTGGTGGTTCAATCCCACCCAGGTACGTAATTGACCTTGTTATCAGATTTTGGTGATCTTTAAGTAGACATGTCAAAATTTCAAACCCCCTGTTTTGGTGTAGGGTACCTGGCCTTCTCTGATGTAATCAGAGTTAGATTTGATTCAGTGATTTTATAAAAACAGTTAGGTAGCACAATTTAGCAGTGGGTTGCAGAGAAAAAGAAATATGCTGGCAAAAAAATCCATTTGAGTGATTAAACAGCTCTTCATTTTCTGGCTTTATTTTTATGCTAACAAATTTGTTCTCTGAAAAGTGTCCACAAAGCCAAGTCTCTGATTAACACCTTTGTAGGGATGGTTTTTCACCTATTACTAAATTAAACTTGCTTCATTGGAAAGGCAGCAAGATGCATCCTCATTTCAATGTCTACTGAAATAATACAGGTTGACACCAGGAAACATTAACGCCACTGCATCCTTGCTGCTTTCTCATGTGGAAGTCTGTTTAATGTGAAAACAAGGTGATATCTAATTAGCACACAGGTAAGGAATTAAGAAAATCTTTATTTAAGGGTGAAGATGTTTCTCACAAAATCGTTGCCCCAATGCATCATTGAAATTCAAGCTGGAAAGATGATTTTAATATATCACTTGTACATTTTGTATTGCTCTTCTGGTGACAATGTAGTTTGTTTTTGTCAATTACCATTTTAATAATAGGGTAAAGAAAATGAAGTGGATTTCTGAAAGAAAACAATACTGTCAATATACTATTAAAACAAATTAAAATGGTAAAAGTTATTGTACTTTAAGTAAAAATAAAAGAGCCAAAATATCAATCCCAGTTTTGGATTACTTTAACAAAAAAAAATGCATATAGCAGAGGATAGTTTCAATCTGCCTACCTCTGGGTTATGGGCCCAGCATGCTTCCATTGCAGTACTCTGCTGCACATGTAAGTGCAAGAGATCCTGAACCACTCACTCATCATGGGAAAGTACCAATGTGTTTCTTCGTTGGTTGATGGAAGAAACATCTTACAAAAACTCTCCAGATTATTGACTTTTTAAAGTTTTTCTAGGAAACGTTTTAGATGAATGCTTATTAGCCTTTGTCAGTATGAACTTTTGCAAAGTGTCTCTGTGGCGCAATCAGTTAGTATGTACGGCTATTAACCAAAAGGTTAGTGGTTCAATTCCACCCAGGTACGTAATTGACCTTGTTATCAGATTTTGGTGATCTTTAAGTAGACAAGTCAAAATTTCAAACCCCCTGTTATGGTGTAGGATACCTGGCCTTCTCTGATGTAATCAGAGTTAGATTTGATTCAGTGATTTTATAAAAACAGCTAGGAAGCACAATTTAGCAGTGGGTTGCAGAGAAAAAGAAATATGCTGGCAAAAAAATCCATTTGAGTGATTAAACAGCTCTTCATTTTCTGGCTTTATTTTTATGCTAACAAATTTGTTCTCTGAAAAGTGTCCACAAAGCCAAGTCTCTGATTAACACCTTTGAAGGGATGGTTTTTCACCTATTACTAAATTAAACTTGCTTCATTGGAAAGGCAGCAAGATGCATCCTCATTTCAATGTCTACTGAAATAATACAGGTTGACACCAGGAAACATTAACGCCACTGCATCCTTGCTGCTTTCTCATGTGGAAGTCTGTTTAATGTGAAAACAAGGTGATATCTAATTAGCACACAGGTAAGGAATTAAGAAAATCTTTATTTAAGGGTGAAGATGTTTCTCACAAAATCGTTGCCCCAATGCATCATTGAAATTCAAGCTGGAAAGATGATTTTAATATATCACTTGTACATTTTGTATTGCTCTTCTGGTGACAATGTAGTTTGTTTTTGTCAATTACCATTTTAATAATAGGGTAAAGAAAATGAAGTGGATTTTTGAAAGAAAACAATACTGTCAATATACTATTAAAACAAATTAAAATGGTAAAAGTTATTGTACTTTAAGTAAAAATAAAAGAGCCAAAATATCAATCCCAGTTTTGGATTACTTTAATTAACAAAAAAAAATGCATATAGCAGAGGATAGTTTCAATCTGCCTACCTCTGGGTTATGGGCCCAGCATGCTTCCATTGCAGTACTCTGCTGCACATGTAAGTGCAAGAGATCCTGAACCACTCACTCATCATGGGAAAGTACCAATGTGTTTCTTCGTTGGTTGATGGAAGAAACATCTTACAAAAACTCTCCAGATTATTGACTTTTTAAAGTTTTTCTAGGAAACGTTTTAGATGAATGCTTATTAGCCTTTGTCAGTATGAACTTTTGCAAAGTGTCTCTGTGGCGCAATCAGTTAGTATGTACGGCTATTAACCAAAAGGTTAGTGGTTCAATTCCACCCAGGTACGTAATTGACCTTGTTACCAGATTTTGGTGATCTTTAAGTAGACAAGTCAAAATTTCAAACCCCCTGTTATGGTGTAGGATACCTGGCCTTCTCTGATGTAATCAGAGTTAGATTTGATTCAGTGATTTTATAAAAACAGCTAGGAAGCACAATTTAGCAGTGGGTTGCAGAGAAAAAGAAATATGCTGGCAAAAAAATCCATTTGAGTGATTAAACAGCTCTTCATTTTCTGGCTTTATTTTTATGCTAACAAATTTGTTCTCTGAAAAGTGTCCACAAAGCCAAGTCTCTGATTAACACCTTTGAAGGGATGGTTTTTCACCTATTACTAAATTAAACTTGCTTCATTGTAAAGGCAGCAAGATGCATCCTCATTTCAATGTCTACTGAAATAATACAGGTTGACACCAGGAAACATTAACGCCACTGCATCCTTGCTGCTTTCTCATGTGGAAGTCTGTTTAATGTGAAAACAAGGTGATATCTAATTAGCACACAGGTAAGGAATTAAGAAAATCTTTATTTAAGGGTGAAGATGTTTCTCACAAAATCGTTGCCCCAATGCATCATTGAAATTCAAGCTGGAAAGATGATTTTAATATATCACTTGTACATTTTGTATTGCTCTTCTGGTGACAATGTAGTTTGTTTTTGTCAATTACCATTTTAATAATAGGGTAAAGAAAATGAAGTGGATTTTTGAAAGAAAACAATACTGTCAATATACTATTAAAACAAATTAAAATGGTAAAAGTTATTGTACTTTAAGTAAAAATAAAAGAGCCAAAATATCAATCCCAGTTTTGGATTACTTTAATTAACAAAAAAAAATGCATATAGCAGAGGATAGTTTCAATCTGCCTACCTCTGGGTTATGGGCCCAGCATGCTTCCATTGCAGTACTCTGCTGCACATGTAAGTGCAAGAGATCCTGAACCACTCACTCATCATGGGAAAGTACCAATGTGTTTCTTCGTTGGTTGATAGAAGAAACATCTTACAAAAACTCTCCAGATTATTGACTTTTTAAAGTTTTTCTAGGAAACGTTTTAGATGAATGCTTATTAGCCTTTGTCAGTAGGAACTTTTGCAAAGTGTCTCTGTGGCGCAATCAGTTAGTATGTATGGCTATTAACCAAAAGGTTGGTGGTTCAATCCCACCAAGGGACCTAATTGACCTTGTTATCAGATTTTGGTGATCTTTAAGTAGACAAGTCAAATTTCATACCCCCTGTTATGGTGTAGGGTACCTGGCCTTCTCTAATGTAATCAGAGTTAGATTTGATTCAGTGATTTTATAAAAACATCTAGGAAGCACAATTTAGCAGTGGGTTGCAGAGAAAAAGAAATATGCTGGCAAAAAATCAAATTGCGTGATTAAACAGCTCTTCATTTTCTGGCTTTATTTTTATGCTAACAAATTTGTTCTCTGAAAAGTGTCCACAAAGCCAAGTCTCTGATTAACACCTTTGTAGGGATGGTTTTTCACCTATTACTAAATTAAACTTGCTTCATTGGAAAGGCAGCAAGATGCATCCTCATTTCAATGTCTACTGAAATAATACAGGTTGACACCAGGAAACATTAACGCCACTGCATCCTTGCTGCTTTCTCATGTGGAAGTCTGTTTAATATGAAAACAAGGTGATATCTAATTAGCACACAGGTAAGGAATTAAGAAAATCTTTATTTAAGGGTGAAGATGTTTCTCACAAAATCGTTGCCCCAATGCATCATTGAAATTCAAGCTGGAAAGATGATTTTAATATATCACTTGTACATTTTGTATTGCTCTTCTGGTGACAATGTAGTTAGTTTTTGTCAATTACCATTTTAATAATAGGGTAAAGAAAATTAAGTGGATTTTTGAAAGAAAACAATACTGTCAATATACTATTAAAACAAATTAAAATGGTAAAAGTTATTGTACTTTAAGTAAAAATAAAAGAGCCAAAATATCAATCCCAGTTTTGGATTACTTTAATTAACAAACAAAAAAAGCATACAGCAGAGGATAGTTTCAATCTGCCTACCTCTGGGTTATGAGCCCAGCATGCTTCCATTGCTGTACTCTGCTGCACATGTAAGTGCAAGAGATCCTGAAGCACTCACTCATCATGGGAAAGTACCAATGTGTTTCTTCGTTGGTTGATAGAAGAAACATCTTACAAAAACTCTCCAGATTATTGACTTTTTTAAGTTTTTCTAGGAAACGTTTTAGATGAATGCTTATTAGCATTTGTCAGTATGTACTTTTGCAAAGTGTCTCTGTGGCGCAATCAGTTAGTATGTAAGGCTATTAACCAAAAGGTTGGTGGTTCAATCCCACCCAGGTACGTAATTGACCTTGTTATCAGATTTTGGTGATCTTTAAGTAGACAAGTCAAATTTCATACCCCCTGTTATGGTGTAGGGTACCTGGCCTTCTCTGATGTAATCAGAGTTAGATTTGATTCAGTGATTTTATAAAAACATCTAGGAAGCACAATTTAGCAGTGGGTTGCAGAGAAAAAGAAATATGCTGGCAAAAAAATCAAATTGCGTGATTATACAGCTCCTCATTTTCTGGCTTTATTTTTATGCTAACAAATTTGTTCTCTGAAAAGTGTACACAAAGCCAAGTCTCTGATTAACACCTTTGTAGGGATGGTTTTTCACCTATTACTAAATTAAACTTGCTTCATTGGAAAGGCAGCAAGATGCATCCTCATTTCAATGTCTACTGAAATAATACAGGTTGACACCAGGAAACATTAACGCCACTGCATCCTTGCTGCTTTCTCATGTGGAAGTCTGTTTAATGTGAAAACAAGGTGATATCTAATTAGCACACAGGTAAGGAATTAAGAAAATTTTTATTTAAGGGTGAAGATGTTTCTCACAAAATCGTTGCCCCAATGCATCATTGAAATTCAAGCTGGAAAGATGATTTTAATATATCACTTGTACATTTTGTATTGCTCTTCTGGTGACAATGTAGTTAGTTTTTGTCAATTACCATTTTAATAATAGGGTAAAGAAAATTAAGTGGATTTTTGAAAGAAAACAATACTGTCAATATACTATTAAAACAAATTAAAATGGTAAAAGTTATTGTACTTTAAGTAAAAATAAAAGAGCCAAAATATCAATCCCAGTTTTGGATTACTTTAATTAACAAAAAAAAAAAGCATACAGCAGAGGATAGTTTCAATCTGCCTACCTCTGGGTTATGAGCCCAGCATGCTTCCATTGCTGTACTCTGCTGCACATGTAATTGCAAGAGATCCTGAAGCACTCACTCATCATGGGAAAGTACCAATGTGTTTCTTCGTTGGTTGATGGAAGAAACATCTTACAAAAACTCTCCAGATTATTGACTTTTTAAAGTTTTTCTAGGAAACGTTTTAGATGAATGCTTATTAGCCCTTGTCAGTATATACTTTCGCAATGTGTCTCTGTGGCGCAATCAGTTAGTGTGTACGGCTATTAACCAAAAGGTTGGTGGTTCAATCCCACCCAGGTACGTAATTGACCTTGTTATCAGATTTTGGTGATCTTTAAGTAGACAAGTCAAAATTTCAAACCCCCTGTTATGGTGTTGGGTACCTGGCCTTCTCTGATGTAATCAGAGTTAGATTTGATTCAGTGATTTTATAAAAACAGCTAGGAAGCACAATTTAGCAGTGGGTTGCAGAGAAAAAGAAATATGCTGGCAAAAAAATCCATGTGAGTGATTAAACAGCTCTTCATTTTCTGGCTTTATTTTTATGCTAACAAATTTGTTCTCTGAAAAGTGTCCACAAAGCCAAGTCTCTGATTAACACCTTTGAAGGGATGGTTTTTCACCTATTACTAAATTAAACTTGCTTCATTGGAAAGGCAGCAAGATGCATCCTCATTTCAATGTCTACTGAAATAATACAGGTTGACACCAGGAAACATTAACGCCACTGCATCCTTGCTGCTTTCTCATGTGGAAGTCTGTTTAATGTGAAAACAAGGTGATATCTAATTAGCACACAGGTAAGGAATTAAGAAAATCTTTATTTAAGGGTGAAGATGTTTCTCACAAAATCGTTGCCCCAATGCATCATTGAAATTCAAGCTGGAAAGATGATTTTAATATATCACTTGTACATTTTGTATTGCTCTTCTGGTGACAATGTAGTTTGTTTTTGTCAATTACCATTTTAATAATAGGGTAAAGAAAATTAAGTGGATTTTTGAAAGAAAACAATACTGTCAATATACTATCAAAACAAATTAAAATGGTAAAAGTTATTGTACTTTAAGTATAAATAAAAGAGCCAAAATATCAATCCCAGTTTTGGATTACTTTAATTAACAAAAAAAAATGCATATAGCAAAGGATAGTTTCAATCTGCCTACCTCTGGGTTATGGGCCCAGCATGCTTCCATTGCAGTACTCTGCTGCACATGTAAGTGCAAGAGATCCTGAAGCACTCACTCATCATGGGAAAGTACCAATGTGTTTCTTCATTGGTTGATGGAAGAAACATCTTACAAAAACTCTCCAGATTATTGACTTTTTAAAGTTTTTCTAGGAAACGTTCTAGATGAATGCTTATTAGCCTTTGTCAGTATGTACTTTTGCAAAGTGTCTCTGTGGCGCAATTGGTTAGTGTGTAAGGCTATTAACCAAAAGGTTGGTGGTTCAATCCCACCCAGGGACGTAATTGACCTTGTGATCAGATTTTGGTGATATTTAAGTGGACAAGTCAAAATTTCAAACCCCCTCTTATTGTGTAGGGTACCTGGCCTTCTCTGATGTTATCAGAGTTAGATTTGATTCAATGATTTTATAAAAAACAGCTAGGAAGCACAATTTAGCAGTGGGTTGCAGAGAAAAAAAATATGCTGGCAAAAAAATCCAATTGAGTGATTAAACAGCTCTTCATTTTCTGGCTTTATTTTTATGCTAACAAATTTGTTCTCTGAAAAGTGTCCACAAGGCCAAGTCTCTGATTAACACCTTTGTAGGGATGGTTTTTCACCTATTACTAAATTAAACTTGCTTCATTGGAAAGGCAGCAAGATGCATCCTCATTTCAATGTCTACTGAAATAATACAGGTTGACACCAGGAAACATTAACGCCACTGCATCCTTGCTGCTTTCTAATGTGGAAGTCTGTTTAATGTGAAAACAAGGTGATATCTAATTAGCACACAGGTAAGGAATTAAGAAAATCTTTATTTAAGGGTGAAGATGTTTCTCACAAAATCGTTGCCCCAATGCATCATTGAAATTCAAGCTGGAAAGATGATTTTAATATATCACTTGTACATTTTGTATTGCTCTTCTGGTGACAATGTAGTTTGTTTTTGTCAATTACCATTTTAATAATAGGGTAAATAAAATTAAGTGGATTTTTGAAAGAAAACAATACTGTCAATATACTATTAAAACAAATTAAAATGGTAAAAGTTATTGTACTTTAAGTAAAAATAAAAGAGCCAAAATATCAATCCCAGTTTTGGATTACTTTAATTAAAAAAAAAAAGCATACAGCAGAGGATAGTTTCAATCTGCCTACCTCTGGGTTATGAGCCCAGCATGCTTCCATTGCTGTACTCTGCTGCACATGTAAGTGCAAGAGATCCTGAAGCACTCACTCATCATGGGAAAGTACCAATGTGTTTCTTCGTTGGTTGATGGAAGAAACATCTTACAAAAACTCTCCAGATTATTGACTTTTTAAAGTTTTTCTAGGAAACGTTTTAGATGAATGCTTATTAGCCTTTGTCAGTATGCACTTTCGCAAAGTGTCTCTGTGGCACAATCAGTTAGTGTGTATGGCTATTAACTAAAAGGTTGGTGGTTCAATCCCACCCAGGGATGTAATTGACCTTGTTATCAGATTTTGGTGATCTTTAAGTAGACAAGTCAAAATTTCAAACCCCCTCTTATGGTGTAGGGTACCTGGCCTTCTCTGATGTAATCAGAGTTAGATTTGATTCATTGATTTTATAAAAACAGCTAGGAAGCACAATTTAGCAGTGGTTTGCAGAGAAAAAAAATATGCTGGCAGAAAAATCCAATTGAGTGATTAAACAGCTCTTCATTTTCTGGCTTTATTTTTATGCTAACAAATTTGTTCTCTGAAAAGTGTCCACAAAGCCAAGTCACTGATTAACACCTTTGTAAGGATGGTTTTTCACCTATTACTAAATTAAACTTGCTTCATTGGAAAGGCAGCAAGATGCATCCTCATTTCAATGTCTACTGAAATAATACAGGTTGACACCAGGAAACATTAACGCCACTGCATCCTTGCTGCTTTCTAATGTGGAAGTCTGTTTAATGTGAAAACAAGGTGATATCTAATTAGCACACAGGTAAGGAATTAAGAAAATCTTTATTTAAGGGTGAAGATGTTTCTCACAAAATCGTTGCCCCAATGCATCATTGAAATTCAAGCTGGAAAGATGATTTTAATATATCACTTGTACATTTTGTATTGCTCTTCTGGTGACAATGTAGTTTGTTTTTGTCAATTACCATTTTAATAATAGGGTAAATAAAATTAAGTGGATTTTTGAAAGAAAACAATACTGTCAATATACTATTAAAACAAATTAAAATGGTAAAAGTTATTGTACTTTAAGTAAAAATAAAAGAGCCAAAATATCAATCCCAGTTTTGGATTACTTTAATTAAAAAAAAAAAGCATACAGCAGAGGATAGTTTCAATCTGCCTACCTCTGGGTTATGAGCCCAGCATGCTTCCATTGCTGTACTCTGCTGCACATGTAAGTGCAAGAGATCCTGAAGCACTCACTCATCATGGGAAAGTACCAATGTGTTTCTTCGTTGGTTGATGGAAGAAACATCTTACAAAAACTCTCCAGATTATTGACTTTTTAAAGTTTTTCTAGGAAACGTTTTAGATGAATGCTTATTAGCCTTTGTCAGTATGCACTTTCGCAAAGTGTCTCTGTGGCACAATCAGTTAGTGTGTACGGCTATTAACTAAAAGGTTGGTGGTTCAATCCCACCCAGGGATGTAATTGACCTTGTTATCAGATTTTGGTGATCTTTAAGTAGACAAGTCAAAATTTCAAACCCCCTCTTATGGTGTAGGGTACCTGGCCTTCTCTGATGTAATCAGAGTTAGATTTGATTCATTGATTTTATAAAAACAGCTAGGAAGCACAATTTAGCAGAGGTTTGCAGAGAAAAAAAATATGCTGGCAGAAAAATCCAATTGAGTGATTAAACAGCTCTTCATTTTCTGGCTTTATTTTTATGCTAACAAATTTGTTCTCTGAAAAGTGTCCACAAAGCCAAGTCTCTGATTAACACCTTTGTAAGGATGGTTTTTCACCTATTACTAAATTAAACTTGCTTCATTGGAAAGGCAGCAAGATGCATCCTCATTTCAATGTCTACTGAAATAATACAAGTTGACACCAGGAAACATTAACGCCACTGCATCCTTGCTGCTTTCTCATGTGGAAGTCTGTTTAATGCGAAAACAAGGTGATATCTAATTATCACACAGGTAAGGAATTAAGAAAATCTTTATTTAAGGGTGAAGATGTTTCTCACAAAATTGTTGCCCCAATGCATCATTGAAATTCAAGCTGGAAAGATGATTTTAATATATCACTTGTACATTTTGTATTGCTCTTCTGGTGACAATGTAGTTTGTTTTTGTCAATTGCCATTTTAATAATAGGGTAATGAAAATTAAGTGGATTTTTGAAAGAAAACAATACTGTCAATATACTATTAAAACAAATTAAAATGGTAAAAGTTATTGTACTTTAAGTAAAAATAAAAGAGCCAAAATATCAATCCCAGTTTTGGATTACTTTAATTAACAAAAAAAAAGCATATAGCAGAGGATAGTTTCAATCTGCCTACCTCTGGGTTATGGGCCCAGCATGCTTCCATTGCTGTACTCTGCTGCACATGTAAGTGCAAGAGATCCTGAAGCACTCACTCATCATGGGAAAGTACCAATGTGTTTCTTCGTTGGTTGATGGAAGAAACATCTTACAAAAACTCTCCAGATTATTGACTTTTTAAAGTTTTTCTAGGAAACGTTTTAGATGAATGCTTATTAGCCCTTGTCAGTATATACTTTTGCAATGTGTCTCTGTGGCGCAATCAGTTAGTGTGTACGGCTATTAATCAAAAGGTTGGTGGTTTAATCCCACCCAGGTACGTAATTGACCTTGTTATCAGATTTTGGTGATCTTTAAGTAGACAAGTCAAAATTTCAAACCCCCTGTTATGGTGTAGGGTACCTGGCCTTCTCTGATGTAATCAGAGTTAGATTTGATTCAGTGATTTTATAAAAACAGCTAGGAAGCACAATTTAGCAGTGGGTTGCAGATAAAAAAAATATGCTGGCAAAAAAATACAATTGAGTGATTAAACAGCTCTTCATTTTCTGGCTTTATTTTTATGCTAATAAATTTGTTCTCTGAAAAGTGTCCACAAAGCAAAGTCTCTGATTAACACCTTTGTAGGGATGGTTTTTCACCTATTACTAAATTAAACTTGCTTCATTGGAAAGGCAGCAAGATGCATCCTCATTTCAATGTCTACTGAAATAATACAGGTTGAAACCAGGAAACATTAACGCCACTGCATCCTTGCTGCTTTCTCATGTGGAAGTCTGTTTAATGTGAAAACAAGGTGATATCTAATTAGCACACAGGTAAGGAATTACGAAAATCTTTATTTAAGGGTGAAGATGTTTCTCACAAAATTGTTGCCCCAATGCATCATTGAAATTCAAGCTGGAAAGATGATTTTAATATATCACTTGTACATTTTGTATTGCTCTTCTGGTGACAATGTAGTTTTTTTTGTCAATTACCATTTTAATAATAGGGTAAAGAAAATTAAGTGGATTTTTGAAAGAAAACTATACTGTCAATATACTATTAAAACAAATCAAAATTGTAAAAGTTATTGTACTTTAAGTAAAAATAAAAGAGCAAAAATATCAATCCCAGTTTTAATTACTTAAATTAACAAAAAAAAATGCATATAGCAAAGGATAGTTTCAATCTGCCTACCTCTGGGTTATGGGTCCAGCATGCTTCCATTGCAGTACTCT
This sequence comes from Pseudophryne corroboree, assembly GCF_028390025.1. Lineage (NCBI taxonomy): Eukaryota > Metazoa > Chordata > Amphibia > Anura > Myobatrachidae > Pseudophryne > Pseudophryne corroboree. The sequence goes on from NW_026968813.1 coordinate 57,698, forward strand.
GCTGCACATGTAAGTGCAAGAGATCCTGAAGCACTCACTCATCATGGGAAAGTACCAATGTGTTTATTCGTTGGTTGATGGAAGAAACATCTTACAAAAACTCTCCAGATTATTGACTTTTTAAAGTTTTTCTAGGAAACGTTCTAGATGTATGCTTATTAGCCTTTGTCAGTATGTACTTTTTGCAAAGTGTCTCTGTGGCGCAATCGGTTAGTGTGTTAGGCTATTAACCAAAAGGTTTGTGGTTCAATCCCACCTAGGGACGTTATTGACCTTGTGATCAGATTTTGGTGATATTTAAGTAGACAAGTCAAAATTTCAAACCCCCTCTTATTGTGTAGGGTACCTGGCCTTCTCTGATGTAATCAGAGTTAGATTTGATTCAGTGATTTTATAAAAACAGCTAGGAAGCACAATTTAGCAGTGGGTTGCAGAGAAAAAGAAATATGCTGGCAAAAAAATCAAATTGCGTGATTAAACAGCTCTTCATTTTCTGGCTTTATTTTTATGCTAACAAATTTGTTCTCTGAAAAGTGTCCACAAAGCCAAGTCTCTGATTAACACCTTTGTAAGAATGGTTTTTCACCTATTACTAAATTAAACTTGCTTCATTGGAAAGGCAGCAAGATGCATCCTCATTTCAATGTCTACTGAAATAATACAAGATGACACCAGGAAACATTAACGCCACTGCATCCTTGCTGCTTTCTCATGTGGAAGTCTGTTTAATGTGAAAACAAGGTGATATCTAATTAGCACACAGGTAAGGAATTAAGAAAATCTTTATTTAAGGGTGAAGATGTTTCTCACAAAATTGTTGACCCAATGCATCATTGAAATTCAAGCTGGAAAGATGAATTTAATATATCACTTGTACATTTTGTATTGCTCTTCTGGTGACAATGTAGTTTGTTTTTGTCAATTACCATTTTAATAATAGGGTAAAGAAAATGAAGTGGATTTTTGAAAGAAAACAATACTGTCAATATACTATTAAAACAAATTAAAATGGTAAAAGTTATTGTACTTTAAGTAAAAATAAAAGAGACAAAATATCAATCCCAGTTTTGGATTACTTTAATTAACAAAAAAAATGCATATAGCAGAGGATAGTTTCAATCTGCCTACCTCTGGGTTATGGGCCCAGCATGCTTCCATTGCAGTACTCTGCTGCACATGTAAGTGCAAGAGATCCTGAAGCACTCACTCATCATGGGAAAGTACCAATGTGTTTCTTCGTTGGTTGATGGAAGAAACATCTTACAAAAACTCTCCAGATTATTGACTTTTTAATGTTTTTCTAGGAAACGTTCTAGATGTATGCTTATTAGCCTTTGTCAGTATGCACTTTTTGCAAAGTGTCTCTGTGGCGCAATCGGTTAGTGTGTTCGGCTATTAACCAAAAGGTTGGTGGTTCAATCCCACCCAGGGACGTAATTAAACTTGTGATCAGATTTTGGTGATATTTAAGTAGACAAGTCAAAATTTCAAACCCCCTCTTATGGTGTAGGGTACATGGCCTTCTCTGATGTAATCAGAGTTAGATTTGATTAAGTGATTTTATAAAAAACAGCTAGGAAGCACAATTTAGCAGTGGGTTGCAGAGAAAAAAAATATGCTGGCAGAAAAATACAATCGAGTGATTAAACAGCTCTTCATTTTCTGGCTTTATTTTTATGCTAACAAATTTGTTCTCTGAAAAGTGTCCACAAAGCCAAGTCTCTGATTAACACCTTTGTAAGGATGGTTTTTCACCTATTACTAAATTAAACTTGCTTCATTGGAAAGGCAGCAAGATGCATCCTCATTTCAATGTCTACTGAAATAATACAAGTTGACACCAGGAAACATTAACGCCACTGCTTCCTTGCTGCTTTCTCATGTGGAAGTCTGTTTAATGTGAAAACAAGGTGATATCTAATTAGCACACAGGTAAGGAATTAAGAAAATCTTTATTTAAGGGTGAAGATGTTTCTCACAAATTTGTTGACCCAATGCATCATTGAAATTCAAGCTGGAAAGATGATTTTAATATATCACTTGTACATTTTGTATTGCTCTTCTGGTGACAATGTAGTTTGTTTTTGTCAATTACCATTTTAATAATAGGGTAAAGAAAATGAAGTGGATTTTTGAAAGAAAACAATACTGTCAATATACTATTAAAACAAATTAAAATGGTAAAAGTTATTGTACTTTAAGTAAAAATAAAAGAGACAAAATATCAATCCCAGTTTTGGATTACTTTAATTAACAAAAAAAAATGCATACAGCAGAGGATAGTTTCAATCTGCCTACCTCTGGGTTATGGGCCCAGCATGCTTCCATTTCAGTACTCTGCTGCACATGTAAGTGCAAGAGATCCTGAAGCACTCACTCATCATGGGAAAGTACCAATGTGTTTCTTCGTTGGTTGATGGAAGAAACATCTTACAAAAACTCTCCAGATTATTGACTTTTTAAAGTTTTTCTAGGAAACGTTTTAGATGAATGCTTATTAGCCTTTGTCAGTATGGACTTTTGCAAAGTGTCTTTGTGGCGCAATCAGTTAGTATGTACGGCTATTAACCAAAAGGTTGGTGGTTCAATCCCACCCAGGAACATAATTGACCTTGTTATCAGATTTTGGTGATCTTTAAGTAGACAAGTCAAAATTTCAAACCCCCTGTTATGGTGTAGGGTACCTGGCCTTCTCTGATGTAATCAGAGTTAGATTTTATTCAGTGATTTTATAAAAACAGCTAGGAAGCACAATTTAGCAGTGGGTTGCAGATAAAAAAAATATGCTGGCAAAAAAATACAATTGAGTGATTAAACAGCTCTTCATTTTCTGGCTTTATTTTTATGCTAACAAATTTGTTCTCTGAAAAGTGTCCACAAAGCCAAGTCTCTGATTAACACCTTTGTAGGGATGGTTTTTCACCTATTACTAAATTAAACTTGCTTCATTGGAAAGGCAGCAAGATGCATCCTCATTTCAATGTCTACTGAAATAATACAGGTTGACACCAGGAAACATTAACGCCACTGCATCCTTGCTGCTTTCTCATGTGGAAGTCTGTTTAATGTGAAAACAAGGTGATATCTAATTAGCACACAGGTAAGGAATTAAGAAAATCTTTATTTAAGGGTGAAGATGTTTCTCACAAAATCGTTGCCCCAATGCATCATTGAAATTCAAGCTGGAAAGATGATTTTAATATATCACTTGTACATTTTGTATTGCTCTTCTGGTGACAATGTAGTTTGTTTTTGTCAATTACCATTTTAATAATAGGGTAAAGAAAATTAAGTGGATTTTTGAAAGAAAACAATACTGTCAATATACTATTAAAACAAATTAAAATGGTAAAAGTTATTGTACTTTAAGTAAAAATAAAAGAGCCAAAATATCAATCCCAGTTTTGGATTACTTTAATTAACAAACAAAAAAATGCATATAGCAGAGGATAGTTTCAATCTGCCTACCTCTGGGTTATGGGCATAGCATGCTTCCATTGCTGTACTCTGCTGCACATGTAAGTGCAAGAGATCCTGAAGCACTCACTCATCATGGGAAAGTACCAATGTGTTTCTTCGTTGGTTGATAGAAGAAATATCTTACAAAAACTATCCAGATTATTTACTTTTTTAAGTTTTTCTAGGAAACGTTTTAGATGAATGCTTATTAGCCTTTGTCAGTATGTACTTTTGCAAAGTGTCTCTGTGGCGCAATCAGTTAGTGTGTACGGCTATTAACCAAAAGGTTGGTAATTCAATCCCACCCAGGGACGTAATTGACCTTGTTATCAGATTTTGGTGATCTTTAAGTAGACAAGTCAAATTTCATACCCCCTGTTATGGTGTAGGGTACCTGGCCTTCTCTGATGTAATCAGAGTTAGATTTGATTCAGTGATTTTATAAAAACATCTAGGAAGCACAATTTAGCAGTGGGTTGCAGAGAAAAAGAAATATGCTGGCAAAAAAATCAAATTGCGTGATTTAACAGCTCTTAATTTTCTTGCTTTATTTTTATGCTAACAAATTTGTTCTCTGAAAAGTGTCCACAAAGCCAAGTCTCTGATTAACACCTTTGTAGGGATGGTTTTTCACCTATTACTAAATTAAACTTGCTTCATTGGAAAGGCAGCAAGATGCATCCTCATTTCAATGTCTACTGAAATAATACAGGTTGACACCAGGAAACATTAACGCCACTGCATCCTTGCTGCTTTCTCATGTGGAAGTCTGTTTAATGTGAAAACAAGGTGATATCTAATTAGCACACAGGTAAGGAATTACGAAAATCTTTATTTAAGGGTGAAGATGTTTCTCACAAAATTGTTGCCCCAATGCATCATTGAAATTCAAGCTGGAAAGATGATTTTAATATATCACTTGTACATTTTGTATTGCTCTTCTGGTGACAATGTAGTTTTTTTTGTCAATTACCATTTTAATAACAGGGTAAAGAAAATTAAGTGGATTTTTGAAAGAAAACTATACTGTCAATATACTATTAAAACAAATTAAAATGGTAAAAGTTATTGTACTTTAAGTAAAAATAAAAGAGCAAAAATATCAATCCCCGTTTTGGATTACTTTAATTAACAAAAAAAAAAAAGCATACAGCAGAGGATAGTTTCAATCTGCCTACCTCTGGGTTATGAGCCCAGCATGCTTCCATTGCTGTACTCTGCTGCACATGTAAGTGCAAGAGATCCTGAAGCACTCACTCATCATGGGAAAGTACCAATGTGTTTCTTCGTTGGTTGATGGAAGAAACATCTTACAAAAACTCTCCAGATTATTGACTTTTTAAAGTTTTTCTAGGAAACGTTTTAGATGAATGCTTATTAGCCCTTGTCAGTATATACTTTCGCAATGTGTCTCTGTGGCGCAATCAGTTAGTGTGTACGGCTATTAACCAAAAGGTTGGTGGTTCAATCCCACCCAGGTACGTAATTGACCTTGTTATCAGATTTTGGTGATCTTTAAGTAGACATGTCAAAATTTCAAACCCCCTGTTTTGGTGTAGGGTACCTGGCCTTCTCTGATGTAATCAGAGTTAGATTTGATTCAGTGATTTTATAAAAACAGTTAGGTAGCACAATTTAGCAGTGGGTTGCAGAGAAAAAGAAATATGCTGGCAAAAAAATCCATTTGAGTGATTAAACAGCTCTTCATTTTCTGGCTTTATTTTTATGCTAACAAATTTGTTCTCTGAAAAGTGTCCACAAAGCCAAGTCTCTGATTAACACCTTTGTAGGGATGGTTTTTCACCTATTACTAAATTAAACTTGCTTCATTGGAAAGGCAGCAAGATGCATCCTCATTTCAATGTCTACTGAAATAATACAGGTTGACACCAGGAAACATTAACGCCACTGCATCCTTGCTGCTTTCTCATGTGGAAGTCTGTTTAATGTGAAAACAAGGTGATATCTAATTAGCACACAGGTAAGGAATTAAGAAAATCTTTATTTAAGGGTGAAGATGTTTCTCACAAAATCGTTGCCCCAATGCATCATTGAAATTCAAGCTGGAAAGATGATTTTAATATATCACTTGTACATTTTGTATTGCTCTTCTGGTGACAATGTAGTTTGTTTTTGTCAATTACCATTTTAATAATAGGGTAAAGAAAATGAAGTGGATTTCTGAAAGAAAACAATACTGTCAATATACTATTAAAACAAATTAAAATGGTAAAAGTTATTGTACTTTAAGTAAAAATAAAAGAGCCAAAATATCAATCCCAGTTTTGGATTACTTTAACAAAAAAAAATGCATATAGCAGAGGATAGTTTCAATCTGCCTACCTCTGGGTTATGGGCCCAGCATGCTTCCATTGCAGTACTCTGCTGCACATGTAAGTGCAAGAGATCCTGAACCACTCACTCATCATGGGAAAGTACCAATGTGTTTCTTCGTTGGTTGATGGAAGAAACATCTTACAAAAACTCTCCAGATTATTGACTTTTTAAAGTTTTTCTAGGAAACGTTTTAGATGAATGCTTATTAGCCTTTGTCAGTATGAACTTTTGCAAAGTGTCTCTGTGGCGCAATCAGTTAGTATGTACGGCTATTAACCAAAAGGTTAGTGGTTCAATTCCACCCAGGTACGTAATTGACCTTGTTATCAGATTTTGGTGATCTTTAAGTAGACAAGTCAAAATTTCAAACCCCCTGTTATGGTGTAGGATACCTGGCCTTCTCTGATGTAATCAGAGTTAGATTTGATTCAGTGATTTTATAAAAACAGCTAGGAAGCACAATTTAGCAGTGGGTTGCAGAGAAAAAGAAATATGCTGGCAAAAAAATCCATTTGAGTGATTAAACAGCTCTTCATTTTCTGGCTTTATTTTTATGCTAACAAATTTGTTCTCTGAAAAGTGTCCACAAAGCCAAGTCTCTGATTAACACCTTTGAAGGGATGGTTTTTCACCTATTACTAAATTAAACTTGCTTCATTGGAAAGGCAGCAAGATGCATCCTCATTTCAATGTCTACTGAAATAATACAGGTTGACACCAGGAAACATTAACGCCACTGCATCCTTGCTGCTTTCTCATGTGGAAGTCTGTTTAATGTGAAAACAAGGTGATATCTAATTAGCACACAGGTAAGGAATTAAGAAAATCTTTATTTAAGGGTGAAGATGTTTCTCACAAAATCGTTGCCCCAATGCATCATTGAAATTCAAGCTGGAAAGATGATTTTAATATATCACTTGTACATTTTGTATTGCTCTTCTGGTGACAATGTAGTTTGTTTTTGTCAATTACCATTTTAATAATAGGGTAAAGAAAATGAAGTGGATTTTTGAAAGAAAACAATACTGTCAATATACTATTAAAACAAATTAAAATGGTAAAAGTTATTGTACTTTAAGTAAAAATAAAAGAGCCAAAATATCAATCCCAGTTTTGGATTACTTTAATTAACAAAAAAAAATGCATATAGCAGAGGATAGTTTCAATCTGCCTACCTCTGGGTTATGGGCCCAGCATGCTTCCATTGCAGTACTCTGCTGCACATGTAAGTGCAAGAGATCCTGAACCACTCACTCATCATGGGAAAGTACCAATGTGTTTCTTCGTTGGTTGATGGAAGAAACATCTTACAAAAACTCTCCAGATTATTGACTTTTTAAAGTTTTTCTAGGAAACGTTTTAGATGAATGCTTATTAGCCTTTGTCAGTATGAACTTTTGCAAAGTGTCTCTGTGGCGCAATCAGTTAGTATGTACGGCTATTAACCAAAAGGTTAGTGGTTCAATTCCACCCAGGTACGTAATTGACCTTGTTACCAGATTTTGGTGATCTTTAAGTAGACAAGTCAAAATTTCAAACCCCCTGTTATGGTGTAGGATACCTGGCCTTCTCTGATGTAATCAGAGTTAGATTTGATTCAGTGATTTTATAAAAACAGCTAGGAAGCACAATTTAGCAGTGGGTTGCAGAGAAAAAGAAATATGCTGGCAAAAAAATCCATTTGAGTGATTAAACAGCTCTTCATTTTCTGGCTTTATTTTTATGCTAACAAATTTGTTCTCTGAAAAGTGTCCACAAAGCCAAGTCTCTGATTAACACCTTTGAAGGGATGGTTTTTCACCTATTACTAAATTAAACTTGCTTCATTGTAAAGGCAGCAAGATGCATCCTCATTTCAATGTCTACTGAAATAATACAGGTTGACACCAGGAAACATTAACGCCACTGCATCCTTGCTGCTTTCTCATGTGGAAGTCTGTTTAATGTGAAAACAAGGTGATATCTAATTAGCACACAGGTAAGGAATTAAGAAAATCTTTATTTAAGGGTGAAGATGTTTCTCACAAAATCGTTGCCCCAATGCATCATTGAAATTCAAGCTGGAAAGATGATTTTAATATATCACTTGTACATTTTGTATTGCTCTTCTGGTGACAATGTAGTTTGTTTTTGTCAATTACCATTTTAATAATAGGGTAAAGAAAATGAAGTGGATTTTTGAAAGAAAACAATACTGTCAATATACTATTAAAACAAATTAAAATGGTAAAAGTTATTGTACTTTAAGTAAAAATAAAAGAGCCAAAATATCAATCCCAGTTTTGGATTACTTTAATTAACAAAAAAAAATGCATATAGCAGAGGATAGTTTCAATCTGCCTACCTCTGGGTTATGGGCCCAGCATGCTTCCATTGCAGTACTCTGCTGCACATGTAAGTGCAAGAGATCCTGAACCACTCACTCATCATGGGAAAGTACCAATGTGTTTCTTCGTTGGTTGATAGAAGAAACATCTTACAAAAACTCTCCAGATTATTGACTTTTTAAAGTTTTTCTAGGAAACGTTTTAGATGAATGCTTATTAGCCTTTGTCAGTAGGAACTTTTGCAAAGTGTCTCTGTGGCGCAATCAGTTAGTATGTATGGCTATTAACCAAAAGGTTGGTGGTTCAATCCCACCAAGGGACCTAATTGACCTTGTTATCAGATTTTGGTGATCTTTAAGTAGACAAGTCAAATTTCATACCCCCTGTTATGGTGTAGGGTACCTGGCCTTCTCTAATGTAATCAGAGTTAGATTTGATTCAGTGATTTTATAAAAACATCTAGGAAGCACAATTTAGCAGTGGGTTGCAGAGAAAAAGAAATATGCTGGCAAAAAATCAAATTGCGTGATTAAACAGCTCTTCATTTTCTGGCTTTATTTTTATGCTAACAAATTTGTTCTCTGAAAAGTGTCCACAAAGCCAAGTCTCTGATTAACACCTTTGTAGGGATGGTTTTTCACCTATTACTAAATTAAACTTGCTTCATTGGAAAGGCAGCAAGATGCATCCTCATTTCAATGTCTACTGAAATAATACAGGTTGACACCAGGAAACATTAACGCCACTGCATCCTTGCTGCTTTCTCATGTGGAAGTCTGTTTAATATGAAAACAAGGTGATATCTAATTAGCACACAGGTAAGGAATTAAGAAAATCTTTATTTAAGGGTGAAGATGTTTCTCACAAAATCGTTGCCCCAATGCATCATTGAAATTCAAGCTGGAAAGATGATTTTAATATATCACTTGTACATTTTGTATTGCTCTTCTGGTGACAATGTAGTTAGTTTTTGTCAATTACCATTTTAATAATAGGGTAAAGAAAATTAAGTGGATTTTTGAAAGAAAACAATACTGTCAATATACTATTAAAACAAATTAAAATGGTAAAAGTTATTGTACTTTAAGTAAAAATAAAAGAGCCAAAATATCAATCCCAGTTTTGGATTACTTTAATTAACAAACAAAAAAAGCATACAGCAGAGGATAGTTTCAATCTGCCTACCTCTGGGTTATGAGCCCAGCATGCTTCCATTGCTGTACTCTGCTGCACATGTAAGTGCAAGAGATCCTGAAGCACTCACTCATCATGGGAAAGTACCAATGTGTTTCTTCGTTGGTTGATAGAAGAAACATCTTACAAAAACTCTCCAGATTATTGACTTTTTTAAGTTTTTCTAGGAAACGTTTTAGATGAATGCTTATTAGCATTTGTCAGTATGTACTTTTGCAAAGTGTCTCTGTGGCGCAATCAGTTAGTATGTAAGGCTATTAACCAAAAGGTTGGTGGTTCAATCCCACCCAGGTACGTAATTGACCTTGTTATCAGATTTTGGTGATCTTTAAGTAGACAAGTCAAATTTCATACCCCCTGTTATGGTGTAGGGTACCTGGCCTTCTCTGATGTAATCAGAGTTAGATTTGATTCAGTGATTTTATAAAAACATCTAGGAAGCACAATTTAGCAGTGGGTTGCAGAGAAAAAGAAATATGCTGGCAAAAAAATCAAATTGCGTGATTATACAGCTCCTCATTTTCTGGCTTTATTTTTATGCTAACAAATTTGTTCTCTGAAAAGTGTACACAAAGCCAAGTCTCTGATTAACACCTTTGTAGGGATGGTTTTTCACCTATTACTAAATTAAACTTGCTTCATTGGAAAGGCAGCAAGATGCATCCTCATTTCAATGTCTACTGAAATAATACAGGTTGACACCAGGAAACATTAACGCCACTGCATCCTTGCTGCTTTCTCATGTGGAAGTCTGTTTAATGTGAAAACAAGGTGATATCTAATTAGCACACAGGTAAGGAATTAAGAAAATTTTTATTTAAGGGTGAAGATGTTTCTCACAAAATCGTTGCCCCAATGCATCATTGAAATTCAAGCTGGAAAGATGATTTTAATATATCACTTGTACATTTTGTATTGCTCTTCTGGTGACAATGTAGTTAGTTTTTGTCAATTACCATTTTAATAATAGGGTAAAGAAAATTAAG